>NC_142796.1:55784857-55934857 GCF_049724085.1 Artemia sp. Qi Xiang Cuo
GGCTTTAAGATTTACGGTACCCTATTGCAAAGAGAATATCCATTAAAGGATGCCCGGTATTTATTGCCCATTCTTTAATATAACTGTCTGTCTTATCATAGAGAAATATTACCTATATAAGCTAACTGAGAAATGATCACTTTTAGCACGGTTTGGCGTTGCAGAGCATTGTGCTAACGAATTTATTTTAAAGATAATGAGATTTTAGTGATATTTAAACTAACAGGTTGGGCAACATCTCAGCCAAAGCACAATCGCTGCAGATAAAGACTAGCAGTGTCGTTACTTGTCAAAATGTTTGGGGGGGGAGCACGAGATTTCACCGACTGGCTGGTAATTTTTACCGACTGTTTTTTGTCAATAATTTGCATAATATCCGTTCCGAATGCAATACGTAAAATAACTGCACGAGTCGATAAAACCGCTGCATTTACCAACCGAGATTTAGATACATATCTTTAAAATCACGGAAGGAGTCAGTAAAACTACTGCGTTTACTGACCAAGTTCGAAATTTCTGTAGATGACATGTCAGTATTTTCGTGGTCTTTATTGAACCGAACAAAGAATTTTACCGGCGTTGGAAAACGATTTTACCGAGTCATTATTTTTACCGATTGACCTAAAACATTAGGGGGGGGTGTCCCCCCTCCCCCCATTCGTGACGGCCCTGCTAGTGACTAAGTGTTCCTTGAGAGGCTGGTCACTATTCACAACCTGGTGTACATCTTGTAATAGCACTTGTTCCACCCTGCATAGTCCATTTTGCAAAACCGGTTTTTTGATTCAGGTCTACCTGCTTGTCCTCGTCAAAAGTCTCTGAGTTTAACTTGATACCCCAAGCCATTCCTAAGGTATTGCAGATATGCAATTTTGATAACCTGACAACATAATAATGTTTTTTTATTTACCTTTCTACTTAAAGTGCATAGATTATAAGTCGAATATCAGTTTATGGTGCAGAAGCGTTTTTGTCAATTGGTCTTGTTTTGGGGCCCATTATCTGGGACCGTGCTTCCAAACAATTGTGTCTGCACTTTACATTCCTTGTGGCCCAGTAACTTACGGCTGAGAGTGTCACACTGATCAAGGAGGAAAAAATTCGGGTATATTTCTGGGCTCCCGAATACCTCCTCACGCTACAGAAATATATGTTCATCTTAGCTCAAAGAACGATCCTTAGAAGTTTTGAGCAGATTGGACATCCAAAATCAAAGAGACTCCCTTCTTTTGGTATAAAATCTCTCTTTAAACAACTGGCTTTTGCGTAATTTACTAGCTTTGCCCTTAGGGTTATGGACTTTGGGGGTCTAATCATCCAACGAGGCATATTTATTAGATTTTGTGACTGTTCCGGAAAAATACTATTTAGATTTTTTTATCGCATGTCTTGGCGGTTACGAGGGGCCCAGTTACAAAAAAAGATACGAAAGGGGGGCTGATTGCCCTCCAGCCACCTTTGACTCTAAAAAGAGCACAAGAACATTTAATTCCCAAGCAATTAAACCACCTCTGAATTTTTTAAGAGCACCTCTTCCATAAAAAGTGGTCAGTAAAAAGATATATTGGAGGCAAGGCTGTCCAGAGGGGGGGGGGGGCTACTGAGTTTTAACCCCTCCGAAATTTTTGTTCGGCTCGTAAAAATGCAACGAAGATGCATTTAAACAAATTTTCGGTGTTTTTTAAGCTTGTTTTGCAACCCTACACCCTTCTCGAAAAAAGAACCTGGGTACGTCCTTGATTGGAGGCATATTACTCTTTATTTAGGCGTTGCTAGAACGCTGCGTCTGAAAAATATTTTAAATGAAAAACCTTAGGAAATTTGTCTTTTAGATTATTATTTTCGGGGGGGGGGGAGGGGACTCGGCATTAATTTACAAGATATTAAGGAAAATAAGATAAAAAGCAGTTTCTAATTATTTTACTTACACAATATTAAGTTTAGAACTGAAAATTTCAAGAGTGTTATGATTTTTTGGTTTCTTCTTATCTATTCCAAAATTTGTTATGTTCATTGAATCTTGTAAGATGGTCTATAAGATTATGTTCTATTAAATTTAATTTTACTAATGCAATTATTATGCTCGGGGCCCTGAGCGTACCCTGGGGGTATGCTCCCTCTTGATTACTTGTGCTTTTCACATTTAGTTGTCTTGCCGAATTTTCCTTGCCTTACGGAAAATGCAGCAATAGTTGCTTTTTCCCCTATACGTTTTTTGCCACAATTATGATTGTTAGGAAGTCGCATATTTAGAGATAGAAACTTATCTATGGCAGGAAGTTATGTACGCCCATTTCACTAATAGATGCAGTGAGGCAAGGCCTTTGGACCACAGACAGGGAACAGTGGGGCCAATTCTCGAAGACAAAGGAGGAAGGATTTTTCGAATTCTTTTACGGGATACAACAAATTTTCTATTTCTCAAATCTACAGGGGTATTTTAGATTAAAAAAAAAAAAAATAAAAAAAAGAGTTAAGAATCTAACAGTTTCCAACAACTTAATTCCGACTGTAATTCAAAAGACGTTACAGTAACGTGTAAGTGTTGGCATTTTTCTGCAATTACATTTTAAATTACTCTTAATATTCCAACGGAAAAACATTTGCGCCACAGACTGCACCACACTCACCACCGCCACCCTTGGGATGCGTTATACGGTGAAACGATTTTTTTACAAGTGGGAAGCCCTTCGTCCCAGGGGAATGACATATGCTTGCTGTTGAGATTCAGGCATTTAGAGGTCATACAGGAAATGCCAGTGTTTCCGGATGGTTTCAACCGTTAGTGGTTTCAGATTTCGCAATTTTTAAATCGAAGTGCCAATCGAATGCCTGTGATCTTTGATTTGTCGCAGTTGAGCATCGGTACAAGTTGTGCTCTTGATTGTACAGATAAATTAGTTTGCGAAAAGGCAGCACCATTTGTGCTAATTCACAAAAACGTAGGGGGGGGGGGGAAATTTTTTCTGTTTTTTAAGTGAAGATGCAAAATAAAGATTTTTAAAATCTAGAAGCGGGATAATTTTTGTTATTTTCTATTATAGATATTTTAAGAGGTTTACCTTTGCAGAGGTGATTATCACTTTTGAAAAACCCTAATTAAACCTCTGTATAAGAAAGATGATAGGAGTGAGTGTGGTAATTACAAAGGGATTAGTCTGGTTTTCGTAGGTATCAAACTACTTAGTATTATGATACTTTTTAGACTTAGGAATGCTGTAGACAGAGTTTTAAGAGAAGAACGAAGAGAAGAAGAAATTGCCGACCAAATTTTCGCTCTTTTACGAATATTTGAGAAGTGCCTGAGTCATCAAACTCCTTTAGTCCTCAGTTTTACAGATTATGAACAAGCGTTTGATTCGGCTGATAGAAAAGCTTTAGCGAATATCTTATCCTTGTATAGTATGCCAGACAAATACATTAAGGGAAATGGGAACTTCTTGGGAGGATGTAAAGAGGGAGGCTTTGATTAGATTGGGATGGAGGAGGAGCATGCGTAGCTATGTTAGCCTCAGATGGCTTGCTGCTGCGGTGAGTTGTTAAAAGTAGTAATAGTAGTAGTAGATGATTAAAACATTTTGATACTGATCTTAAACGGCATCATTCCTTTAAGCAGTATGATGTTAAAACCGCAGGTTGAGGGAGGGGGGGGGGTTGGTTGGTAGCCTTATCCACATATAAAAAGCCTAGATTTATATTATACTGTATTAAATTTGTAATATTTGCATTATGCTAGTTTTTCTTCAAAGGCTTTTTCTTTTCAATTCCAGTTCCTGTTTCAGCTTTTGTTTCTGTATTTCTTTGTTTTGGTTCTATATCGAATGCATATCAGGGTTGCCACAGTCAGTAGGATTTTACTAGATCTAGTAAAAAAAATAATCTAGTAAATTTAGAGGATCTAATAAATTTCCCGAAATCTAGCAAAAAGTCATGACTTGTAGTAAACAAAACTGTTGTTATTTTCCATGAATTCAGGGGAAAACGTTAGGGTCTATTCATTACAAAATCTGATTTCGATTACGTTAAATATTATGGCTACTATTGCTCTAGATTTATGTTAGATATATGGCTACTATTGCACGAGTCAAATCCCAGCGATTTGACTCGTGCTATCAAGAAATGGAAACAAGTAGATCCCTTCAGTCAGAATTCGACACTAGTGGATACTTTAAATTTGGATGAGGCCGAGGACGATTAAAGCCTTTTAAGTGCCACTTTTCTTTATTTGAGACTGCATATTTTTCTTCTTACTTTTCAATTTGTATGATTTGCCTGACCTGAAGACTGTTGACACAATGTTACCTTTTTTAAACTAATTATTGTATGTTATATAAGTTTTCTTTTTCTTGGCAGCCCTAGTCCAATTTGAGGTGCACTTTTTAATTTAAATAATTTTAGAACTAAACCGGTAGTAGATTACGTCATTTCCGTTTTGAAGTGACATAGATTGTATTGGTTTTTGATTCTCTTGAATACGAACGAGAGAGAATCCAGAAAAAATCAGTTAAAAAAATCCTAAATTAATTGCTTTAAATTTGCCAGAAATCTTTGTAGGCAGCTTGTTCCATATTTAAAGACCAGCCCAATTAGTGTTTTAAAACTGGCAAATTTCCTCTTAAAAGTGCAAAATTGAAGGGTTTGTATTTCAAACCTAAAAACGGAAACTGGGGGACAATTTTGAAAAGCCATTACTTTCAAACACACCTCAGATTATAAGCACTCCATTGCCCGAATTGCTTTGTGAGTATGATTTGTAGTTGTTTTTCTTCGTTGATTGCTTTTACATTTTTTTATATATCTGAATTGATGAATTTCAAGCCGGGCTTCACCAGCAGGATTTCCAGAATCCAAGATTCCAGACTATTGTTTGACGTCTTGGATACACCGCATCTGGAATATGAAGTCTATCCAGTAGTACATCCAAATAATCCAAAAAAAAGGATTTTTTAACTTACAAGTTTCCGGAATTTTCGATCATACTATGAAAACGAACGAAAAGAGGAAAAGAGAAAAAAAGAAGAAAAAAGGAAAAAAGATTGTGAAAATCCAATTGATTATCCTTATATAGTAAAAATCGATGCTTGATGGTGCACAAAATTTTTTTTGAGCATTTAGTAAAAACAGATGCGATTTAGTAATTTTTTCTCTCAGATTTAGTAAATTCTTCCAGGCCAGGGTGGCAACCCTGATTCATATTCTGCACGACTTTTTCAATATCTGGTAAACAGAAAATTTCAAAGACATGCAACACTTACGGTAAACCATAGAAGATGGTAAAATCGTGAATATTTTGAGGTCCTTGAACCAGACTTCCACCCCTCTTCTGCGAAGGCGCCTGTCAAAGCCTTAAGAATAAATGCAATAAATGCAAATAAGAATCAGAAAACACCCTCGTGCGTGACATTTTCGATATTTAAAATTATCAGAAACATCATGTGACATAAATGTGGGACTTCCCATGCAATCAATGCAAATAAGAATCAGAAAACACCCTCGTGCGTGACATTTTCGATATTTAAAATTATCAGAAACGTCATGTGACATAAATGTGTTGATTTCGATTAACGTCCTCAGCAGCAGGGGTCTGGGAACCTGAAACAATAGCGATGCTTGATATGGCGTATACATCAATTCACCTATAAAATTTTGACGTGTTTAATACCCTGTTTTGTACAAACTTAACTTGCTAATCTACTGCAGAACCCTTGCCACAAACTTTGAGATTGATGTAATAGAGTTAGACAGTCAGAAGAAGTCCCAAACAGTGGCGCATTCATACCCCCAATATATATATATATATATATATATATATATATATATATATATATATATATATATATATATATATATATATATATATATATATATATATATATATATATATATATATATTCAATTTTATTTTATGAACAGTAGCATTCCCAAGCAAGAAGGTACAGAGAAATATTTCCCGGGGAGCGGGGGCAATAATAAAAAATAAAAAATAAATCGACAAGTTGAATAAAAAGTGAGCTGAAAATGCATGAAATTTGTTTTTTTTTAGGGGGGGGGGCAAGCCTCGAGGTCCCTCCTTCTGCGTAGGTCCCTAATCCCATGGTATATATATATATATATATATATATATATATATATATATATATATATATATATATGTGTATGTGGTATATATGTATAAATATCCCATGGTATATATATATATATATATATATATATATATATATATATATATATATATATATATATATATATATATGTATGTATATATGTATAAATATCCCATGGTATATTATAATATATATATACAGATAAATATATAGTAATAATAAAAATAAAAATAAATGATAAGTTGAATAAAATAGTATGCATGAAATTTGTTTATAGGGGTAGGGGCATCGAGTACCTCCTTCTGCATAGGTCCCTAATCCATGATATATATATATATATATATATATATATATATATATATATATATATATATATATATATATATATATATATATATATATATATATATATATATATATATATATATATATATATATATATATATATATATATATATATATATATATATACCATGGGATTAGGGACCTACGCAGAAGGAGGGACCTCGAGGCTTGCCCCCCCCCCTAAAAAAACAAATTTCATGCATTTTCAGCTCACTTTTTATTCAACTTGTCGATTTATTTTTTATTTTTTATTATTGCCCCCGCTCCCCGGGAAATATTTCTCTGTACCTTCTTGCTTGGGAATGCTACTGTTCATAAAATAAAATTGAATCCCCCCCCCTACATTTTCGTGAATTGACGCCCCTGATATTTATATATTTTGAACCATAAACCATAAATACCAGTAACGATTTTTCCTTTCTTGAATTTGAAAAAGAGGAGTAAGTAGCCGTTTAAAGTAAGGCAAAGGGGCCTTTGTCCCTATTAAGGGTATGAAATCCACGAAAAAAAACACACTAAAAACGGATGTTTCACTTATACTGGAGTAAAAATGAATTTTTCTGCGGTTTTGAACAGCAGAGTAATTTTATGGAAATGAAAGAGAGGGCAAAAATATATTTTTCAAATCTAGGGGGATGGGCAAATTTTTCTAATTAAAATACTCAAAAAGGCTATTTTTCAATGAAGAGGCTAAACAAAATATTTCTCAAAATTTACATGGTGCAAAATTTTTTTAGGGAGGCTAAATACCACTCCCCCCCCCTCAGTTGACACTAATGGTTTTGACTGCTAGAAGATTCTTATTGTTTTGTTTTGCAAAAAGGAAAGCGGAATGCAAACCCCCGAAAATTGCAATAAAAACCGTCATCTGAAAATCATGGCTGATCATTGATTGGTTTGGTGCTTTTTAGGATTTGGAATATAAAATTACCAAAAATTTGAACTAGAATGAAAACTGGTTGAAAAACCCGGAGTAGCGTGTAAACTTGTTAAAACAAAAACCGGATAAATTTGAAAAAAGGGAACCTGTTGCCACCCAAACCCTTGAACTGAAAAAGTTCAAGTTAGTGTATAGAGTTATTTTCTAGTAGAGAGGGAGGATTTTATTCAAGCCCTAAATTAATGGTATTTTTACTTTCCTCTTTGTTGCATATTTAGTGTTTCTTTTCTTATGTCTTCTTTAAGTGTCTCGCTAAAGCCTTATGATGTAACTGTTTTAAATTTTTGTTAAATCATTCTAATAAAAATTTTGTTAAATAATTCTAGTAAAATTTTTGTTAAATAATACATAAATGTTAAAAAAAGTAACTTAACATTAATAAATGAATGAAGGGAAATGAAGGGAAAATGAAGGAACTAATCAGTTCAAGGTCTGTGTCAGATCTTAATATCGTTCTCAAAGAAAATGTGTTTATTTTCTATTTTTTCAACAGAGGGAGGACACATTTACCTGAGAACCAAGCACAGTGATTTGACTTTTCGTACACTTCTTTAATTTCATTGTCAGCATAGATTGTATCGGGTTTTGACAAATTGTCGTTAGGAAGATAAGTTGGTGTGATAATCAGTCAAAGTTATGACTGTCCTCACGCATTGCTGTTTTGTCAAATTGTCGGTAAAGTCAAATTGGTTTTGTTGAGTCAGGTTTATGTTCCATAAATGAGAGAAATGCTGAACTCAAAATCGATCCAGTACTCGTGCGTGATTCTGGTAAGCCCCGGCGCCCTTAACATATGGCGCAAAATGGGCGAATATTTTTTTTTGTTTTGGTCGACTGGAAACTTATATCAGTGAGTCCTTGGGTCAAGGTAACCCCATTACAAAAGTTGAAAAAATACTGGTCTACCCAAAAATGGGCCCAAGAACTAGCAAGAAAACTTATTTCCGAACACGGCTTGATACCTACATCCGTAAGATCCAAGACTGTGAGCACAAATCATTTTTAAACAAGCTTTGGGTCCGAAAAAGGGATTTTAAAGTTTGCAAAAAACTTGTTTTTCAGTGAGCTTGAAAATTATTTCCGCAAGCCCTTGGAGAAAAGGGACTCCAATACGCAAAATCAATAAAAAAAAATACAAACAACATATTTCGGCCAGAAAATGGGGACGGGAAGAAGGGAAAACGAACTTTTTTTTTGAAAAAGATTGAAGCTATATCTGCAAGTCCCTTGATCAAGGGTACCCCAGTACACAGGGAAAACCTGAAAAATGAATTTATTTCACCTGAAATCTGCCAAAAAATTTCCTGGCTGAAAAAAAATTCGCATGCTGACTTACATAGCGCAGATACGGATCTCTTGATTCTCTGCCTTCGGCCAGGAGTGCAATGCGTGGTTGGGGGTAAACGGTAAATCATCTGACGTTTCCCCAGTATTTCCCCAGATATCTCGAGGTACCCATTTAGAGCTGGGTCGACTCTGGTTGAGCATGCAGATTCGCACCGCTGAATTTCATTCCAAACTGTATAACCAGCGATACAGTCTTGAACTTGAACCCCTGACATCTCGGACAAAGGATTTCAAGTCTAGCGCGCTAACCATTCCCCTAGGACGGCTCAAATTCCTGACTGACCATGACTCAAAACATTAAGAATCAGTCCATACCAAAAGGAGTTAGTGAATTGGAATCTTTTGATTATCATAAACCAAAAATCTGAAAGCATCATGACGCCCGACCTGTAACCTGTGCACCTTCTATCTGCCTAAAAATTACATACATAAGTTCATTCTCAAAGTAGAACCAATGCAAAACAAAAATTGAAAAAAGATTTGAATGGATCGATTCATGACCCCGAAAATGGGCGAAAACTTTGTTTATCTCTGATTGGTTTGAAACTGAATGAGCATTTAGACAGGGTCAGTTATATTTCATGAAATCAAACGTTGTAAAGAGTTCGTGGTAACGAACTGTAAGTAAGGTGCGACCCGGCTCGATATTAACCGAAACTCTAAAAAACAGAATTTTGATGCGAATACATGTATATATAAGAAATCAGCTTATTATGCTGATTTTGAATATATAAGTTTTATTAAGTTCAAACTTACCGATTAAAGGCTACGAGCCTGAGAAAATTTGCATGATTTTCGAAAAAAGGTTTGAGGATTTTTTTCGAAATCACCATAAATTTCTTTTCGCAATAAACTTTTACTTTTAAGACGAACCGAAATAATAGTTAGCGTTCCTGAGTTAGTGTCAGATGGAAATCTTTTTTCACTTGGAAGTTTTTTTCAAAACGCGTTTTTTAACTTTTGGCTACTATGCAACCATGATACCTTGCCGGGACATGCTTTAAAAAATGAGCCTAGAAAATGACTGGAAAAAACAACAGCGGATACCGATACCGATATCCCTAATATGATACTTGCGATACCAATACGCCTAATACCGATATATGCGATATCGATACGCCTAGTACAACATACAGACCGTCCCTAGATATCATAGAGGGTCGTATCATCATCAGAACCATATATATTGAACCTTTGAGCTACGCTAGACAAAATTGCTACTACAAAATTTTTATAAGGCCTGTTGGAAGAAGGGGGCCTTCAGAGAGGGGGGCTATTTGCCCTCCAATATTTTCGCTCACTTAAACAGGATCCATGCAAATATAATTATCTTTTGAATGATCTATTACACGCCTCTCTATGATACTCTGGCCACCCCTAGCCCTGCTAGAAAAAAAAAGAAAGATAAAAAAGGGAGACAGATCAGTGCTACCCATGCAAAAAAGTCACTTTCCTTGGTGTTCAAGGTGGAGGACTGTAAGTATTCTACACAAGTTTTTGGACTATGCTGATTCCAATGGTGCACTTTTTATTTCGATTTGACGCCATTTTCAAGGGATTTCAGGCTCTTTTTCGAAATCACCATAAATTCCTTTTCACAATAAACTTTTACTTCTAAGATCAACCGAAACAATAGTTACCATTCCTGTTTCAGTGTGAGATGGCAATTTTTTTTCACCAGACAGTTTTTTTTTTAAACACGTTTTTCAACTTTTTCACTATGGGCGATGGTTCGCTCTTTACTAAGTTGCAACTGACGCTGCAACCATGATTAATATGCAAATTTTGTTTTAATTTTTCATGTACGGGGAGCCAAATTTGAGCCTGCATTAGTTGAAAAACGTTCAGAAATTAAATAAAAAAAACAAGTTTTTTTTAAGTGAAAGAAAGGAACGCCATTAAAATTTAGACAAAAATTAGAAACAAAAATTGTTCTGTATATGAAAGAGGCTGTCCCCTTCTCAACGCCCCGCTCTTTACGCTAAAGCTTTTTATTACTATAAGAGGTAGAGTTTTGACGGAGTCAAACTTTAGCAGTAGTGGGACCATAATACATTATGTGACATGCCCTCCCCAGTTTCTGTGACATGCCCTCCCTTTTCCCATAGAATTCCTGTGACATCCCCTCTGATGTCACGGCATCCCTGTTTCTAGGCGATATTCCCGCCCTTGGCAAGAGTTCAAAGGTTAGGTGACACACCCTTTTCCATGTTACTAAGCAAAATCATGTCTAGACACGTTCCCAGGTGGTTTAAACTATTGATCGAGGATCAGTTTCTTTCTAGAAGTGGGACAGTCAACATGGATGCTTATACATTATTTGAGGTTAAAATTATTGATGCAACGTGACCTAGAGCGCCTAAGGTGGCGGTAGAAATTACAAGGGGTTCCCGACTAACCTTAGAATAGGATATGATGTATAATGGATATGTTATAACATTAAGCAATTTCAAGTCGGAAGAAGAATTGTACTTCGCGGCTAAGGTGAATATAGTGCATATACAGAGACTAAAATATGGATTAAAAGCACTGGCGAAATACATCGAAGAGAACAATTTATATAAAACTGTCTGTGTTTGGCAGTGAGAGTGTTAAAATGGATTGATTTGAGAAACAGAAAATCATGCGTAATCTAGTAAAATTGGAAGTGGTTAGTTTTAGATGATGACTTTCAGGAATTACCTCTTCAAAGAAAGATATTTTCTAGAGAAATTCTTAACGATATAATGGGAACCGATTCACCTTCTTTGGACTATTGTATTAAACTTTGTCGTCGTAGTCCCCAGGCTTTACTCTATTTATATATATATAGATATATTGACTGAGACAAAGCATAATGATATTGGGGTTTTGCTCTTAACCATTACAAAGAAAGCCATTTTGTAACACTCCTAGGAGATTTTGTTTGAGAGTCAGTTTGTTTTTGGAAGTGGACCAGTCAACATCAAAATATGTTTTACACATGCCCATTATGCTTGTACACTTTGGGCAGCTGGTCATCCTGCAAGAATTGTAATTTTGCTGATGAGTATAATGAAAAGTGTAAATTATGCAATCCGTGTAAATTGCATAGAGGATATCCTGTGCAAATTAAAGACTGTAGCTCTTCTCTTGAAGAGATTTGTGCCTCTCATAATAGAGGATTCTTATGCTCCAATTATCACTATGATAAATGTGATCAATGGGAAAATACTTATCCTGGCTTGATCATGAAAAACCCTAAACGTGAGTTTAGTTTATTTTTAAGAGACTGGCATCTACATGGCTTTGAATTATTTTGGGGAGAAGAACCAGGTTTACGCTTCAATTGCTTGAATAATAAAAGAGTCTGGTTTTTACAACATCGCTGTGAAGATACTGGATATTATGATTATAAACCAACAGACTTTTATTTGGATGTTACATAAAGAGATTCGTCATATGAGAATTTTGTATGTGACATTGCTTCAAATAAGCAAGTTGAAACACGTGATTTTTTCCATATGAATCTGAGTAGTATTATTGACTTTACAAAGAGATTTAATAAAAATGAAGTTACCCTATATTGTAGAAAATGTGAGCCTGACTTTGCACGTCAAGACGAATACAAATTGAATGCTGACGAGCTACCTGCACTTATCGTTTTGGATGATTACCTATACGTAGAAGAAGAAATCTAAAGGACACAGTGTTTTGTATACAAATTTTATTAATAAACAAATTTACGTACGTTTTTCAAGCATTTCACTTTTAGGGCACCGAAATATATATTATAGAGATAAGAAAGAGTAATTTCAACTAGAAAGTCGTTCAATCGAGGATTGTCACCATAAATCTTGATAAATTCTATGTAAGTATATCCACGACTTCGAAAAATAAAATATAATAGGGCATGAAAACCACAGCTTTTCATTGATAAATCTTGTACCCGCTTCCGATTTTGAATAATAAATTTTCCGCTCTGGTCAAGAAAATTTTTAATATGAGGTGTGTAGAATGTATACGACAAGCCAAGCGGATCAAAAAATTCTATATTGCTTCTTGTTTGAAAGATGAATAAACAATGCCCCGTCTTTACACTCGATGGACTGTTATTAACAGTGGTTAGGGTATTGTGAACATGTTGAAGATGCCCCAGGAAATCTGAAGGTATGCAATAGGATTTATATTTGGACATGTAGGGGTCCATGTTAAATACATCAATTATTTGTTCCGTGTTCATGGTGCCAAGTCTAATCAAACACTGCCGTCAGGGGTAATTTCTCAATAGGTTTCAAATTGATTTAGTGAGATTAATGCAATGCTTTCCTCCAACGGTTTAGCAAAGGTACACTCTATCTGTACATTTCCCGTCTGTACAATACTCATATCTTGAATACCAGACAAATCTAATAGAATAATGCCATGCGTTTCCGCAAACATTTCTTCACTTATACCATTTCCGAACAACTGAGAATCTCGATCTAGGGATTGCATTGTCAATTCATAGAGGGTCCTATAGGATTTATCAAAGGATAAATTGTACAGTGGGATTCCATTTACTTTACATACAAGCGATGAAAGTCCAAATAATTCAAGTTTATGTGGGGAATATGTCCATGATCCAACAGCGCTAGCGCTTTTTAGAAAAGCCAATGCCAATTTTGAAGGAATTTCGCCATTGATAAATGACGAATCAGTATAGGTACACGTACCTGTACCAATATGACGCTGATTCATGATTGTATGTTGAATAAGTAGTTTGGTATTGTTACCACTGACACTTAGTTTTTCAATTTCCAAGGTCACAGAACTCGTAACTTGTTGTTTTCGTACATGAAGTATTGCCGACGTGAGAAAGACTGTTGCATCGGGTGCAGCGTCCAGTACTTTTTGCATAATATAATTAGATGGCGCATGTTGTAGTTTTATATCAATCTTTACATTAGGAGGCAGCCACCGAGGTATATTAAATATCTCATGATTTAGTTTCCCAACTAAATGCAAATCTTTAGTTATCGCATCTCAAAGAATATTGGTAATATCAGTATTTGTTTTGTGTTCATATCCAATAGTCATACTCCTCAGCTGGTTATAGGACATTGGTGTCATCAACATGAATTGTATATAATTTGCATAATTTGAAAGATTATTGCTCGTGCTCACCAAGGTTCCATTTATGTGGACGCTTATTTGTCAAAATAAATTATGTAGTAAACAATTTTCGTAGGATAATTCCTCGGCGGCTCATGGTTCTTCATTGTTCCATTTTTAACAATGACATTTGAATCTCTAAATGTCAAATTTAAATCGATAAAGTAGTCTTCATTAGAATAAATTTAAAAATGGACATTTTGAGAGAGTGGTTGTTGCGGGTAAAATTGTTCATAGTATCCATGTTTTACACTGACATCTACATTTTCCGCATGGAGAAGATTCAGAGATGAGGTGGCTGAAGGGCGAGAATCTTTATGCGGTAGATATGCCATCTTAGGAAAAGAAATCCTTTTTGGATCTTTTTACTTTCTTTGATGCTTTACGGTTTCCGGCTGACTTGAGACTGATGAGTGATGAGATCTTTCTCCTCCCTTTTAAGCCTTTTCCCCGTTGTTTCAACCACTTGCAGAGGGATCATGCGCTCGACCTGTGATTTTGCGAAACACTTTCTTGAATATCTTTCCCAGAGCCCCATCATGTAATGTAGAGGACGTAAAATTCGCTGCAACCGGTGCAATAAATTTTCTAGCCAAAAGTAGTGTTGAGCGAAAAATTTTTGCAAACTAACCGCCGAGACCGTACCTGAACATTAACGAACGACCCCTATAATGGTCACTTCCATGATCAAACTGCCGTAGTTCAAGACTACAAAAATGAAAATCAATACTAGGACATACAAACTGAGTTCTGTTAGTTATTTTACTGAATGGCTCGAAAATGACATGTAATCACAGCCAAACTTTTTGTTATTCCAAGAATATCACCCAATTGGCTTCTTAATGTTAACTGACAGAGATCCAAATAAGAAGTATTGACTGGAATGTGCTGAAGGTGCTTTATATTGTAGTGGTGAATATGGTCATTAGAGGTTTTTCGTTCAAGAACACATAGGAGAGGGACATTGGTATTACCAACTCTTGATATCTCGACATTGGATGCATAAGGAAATATAAAATGACACGATTAATGCCGCTAGCACTTCCTCCACTTTTACCCTTGATTACAATATGTTTAAAACCAAGCACTTCTCTTAGATTATCTTTGAGAATAACCTTTTTATTGTCAATGGGCGAACTAATGTAGATTTTTGAATTGAAAAGCACCATTTTTACGAGGGGAAATTTTTTGTTGATTGCACGACACAATTCGTTCATCCTCCCAAACTCCTTATATGATAATGTAGCAAAGGGGTATTCAAATGAATTCATATTTTCAACCACACATTGATCGTCAACAATTGGCCAATCATGGGATCTAATTTTTATGTCATAAGTATGATCCTTTCTTAGGATAGCATATCTGTTTTTAAGAATACAATCTACAAGACCCACTTCATAACTTCCCTCAAATTTAATGGCAGGGGAAAGTTTTGGTCTAAAATCGCTAGTCTTATTCAAATTATCATATAGTGGATCACAAACATTGGACATGAATGTCACATAAAAACCTTCAGACATTATGAACGTCTTCAGCAGGTATCCACGAATCAAAATCAGAGTTGTATCCTAGTCAGCGAACAAGCAACTGTCGCTTGCCCTGGAGTGTACGAGTCTTTAATACCTTTTCAATTTGATACATTCTACTATTTCGAACTTTTTGTAATTCATAATCAGAAAACCCGCCAAGAATATCTTCATCTTTCATATCACGGAGCCGATATGTTACTGGTTTAGTATCTAGGATTTTGACACCTTAAAAAATTCAGTAGACCACAAGTAATTTCCCTTTTAAAAAATATTTCTTGTTCGCTTGATTAGAACTGTATCACCAACATTGAATTTTTTCTTTCCTGGCTTTTCATTGGAATATTATTTAAGGAAATGTATACTCTCACTACAATGAACTTCTTTAGGGCTAGTATTGAACAAGGATCGATGAGGCCGTTAATTGTTTATTTTCATGATTTTATCTAAATCATGAATAAATGCAGCCTTATTTTTCAGTTTACAATATCTTCAAATTAAAAGTCGAATGGTTCGTATTAAACATTCAGCCAATGCGGCCTTCATACGACTGTGACTATGAAAGAGTATTGTTTTATATTTCATTAGTACTTTTTCGATATGTGGATTAACAAGTTCACTTTCACGGTCTGTTTGAATTTTTTTTATATGAGTCTTGTTCAAAGATGGATTCAAGGGCTTTAACAACTTCATTGCCTCTCTTTGACTGCAATGGAACTGCATACGCATACCGACTAAACACACTTATTGCAAGTAAAATATACTTGTACGGTTTATTATGACGTCTTTGAATCGTGTCCAGAGTCAAAAGATCTGCTTGTAATATATGTCGAGGATAAAAGGCTTTAGTTTTTCGATAGTGATTACCCCTAGTCCTATGATTTCGATGAAGAGTATAACTGGATTTTTTTTTGAAAATACTCTTTTGCTAGCTTCTTTTTAATTCCGTTAACCTGTGCAAGTGTAGTTGGAGAACTTAAATTTCCAGGTTCTCGAATGTTTTCATAAAAACTTTTCAAAATTTTATCCATTTTGATCGAAAGCGTCCGCTACCCTTTTGTATACTACCGGGTGAATCAATACGTCTTCGCTTTTGTCTAGTTACCGGTGTCAAATCACCACTAGGTGTGCTTTCCAGAAAAGATTTAAAATCATTATCTACCTTTAATGGACTATGTTCTCTTAGTTTCCTAGGAATTCGCTCGTTACCGATAAGACTTTTAGGAAAATTTGATGATTTTAAAAAATTGTACAAATGCCCATTAAAGGATTCAACTCTTTTTCGATTTGCAGTTGGATCCAGTAATAAATAAATTACAATTTTGTAAGGCTTGCCCCGGATTATAACTTCATTCTTTTTCTCATCAATTTGTTCATTTTCAGCGAGATTTGTCAAGAGTCTTTTACTTTGTTAGCGATAGGATTGAGGCAGAAAGTCTACAACACTTTTTAATAACTCTTCATTTTTCGGTGTTTAACTGTTTTCAGAAGGTTGTTCAATGACATTGACTTTGAGTGGTTTTTCACGATAAGGTTTATGTTTGTCCATGCGACGAAGGGTATTTTTAAGCAAAATTAATTTTTCATCATCAGCAATTGTTTCATTGTTAAGAAATTTATGAAGATTATCTTCAAAGTGCTCTTTGGGTGAAAGAGCAAGTTCTATTAACTTTTGTTTCTTGTCTATTAAGTTTAGCCATTTCTAGAGAATAGTCTTTACAAGTCCGGCGATTATCGGTAGTAACACTGAAAAGAAATTACCTCTCGCTTAAACAAGAAGTTTTCTTTAATAGTTTGTATTCTTTTTGCAAGCTAGAGCACGTACAAGTAATCGATGATGCCTTGTCTGTTGCTTAACACGATCTGACAGCTGAACATTACCCACTGTTAAGTTTAAACAAAGTTCTTACTGGAGATTAATAAATTCCTTGTCAACACCGTACTTGAGAATTGCTTTTCTAAGTCGTGGTTTTAAATTGGCTATCAAGGAAAATAAATGCCGTTGTTCGTGTAGCTTCTTCAGTGTCGTGATTACGACTAATGACCTTTTTTCTATTCAAGGGGAGACATACAGTAATTTCATTATCAAAATTATCAGTGACTAGACGCAACTCTTCGGGCGTGTTTTGATTCAGGTCTAATAATATGTAACCATAAGGTTTATTAGTTGCTTGATTGTATTCAGAAAGTAAAAATTTAGGTTCACCAGAATAAATTTGTTTGTTTAGATTCATAAGAGAACTTGAATCGCGAACAACTCTATAGATGATGTTGTAGGTACAATTCAATGCAAGTGTTCTCATACATTTACTCTGATGAAAGAGATTATTCAGAACAATAGTTACAGAAACTTTTCGTGATGGGACCAGACCGTAAACAATTGTAACATTTCCCGCGACCATTCTTCAATAGATTCAGCTAAATCGTCAAAAATCAACCACGATTTTGGCGCAATACTAGTAAACACGTCAAGTCCTTGTATGAATTTTATACATTGGATCAATCTTCTTTATTTTATCATAAGATTCAACTAACGTATAATCTCAATCTATTGAATAAATATTCAAGAGGAAATAAAATACATGGTTTCTTTAATTAACATATATACAACAAGATAAAAATATATTTACAACATAAAAATAAGCACTTTATCACGATCGGGCGGCCATCGAACGTGAGTGGGTGGGCCGGCACCCGTGGCGGCCAACGATAACAGCATCCGAGCCGGCACCCCTAGCGATCAGCAACCGATCTGGCACATGCGTTGGCAGTGGCAAGATATAATAAACACTTAAAAATAAAACACAAAATAAACACTTGAAAATTATCTCTTTGCGCAATTAAATTTAATAAATTAGGCAGTGCCGAGCTTGTGACGGAAATACAACTAGATATAAAAAAAGGCAGTGTTAAGCTGTTGACGAAAAAACGGCCCCCTCCCCCAACGGATGGCCCTCCTTGCCCCCTCCCACAACTATAGACCGAGTTGCTTCCTACAATTTACGCATTCAACTCGATCTGAAGTAAGATAATGCCCATGTGGTAGTATTCTCACACCACCCTCGAGTACATAGACTTTGTCCGACATGGTGGAAATGGCATTTTTTTGACTCGAACTGTATAGTTTTATATTTTAAAAAGCGAATGGCCATGACACTCGCTCTTGGAACTAAATTTTGCTCTATACAGTTCCTATAAACACACATGTTGAAATTTTCCTTTAAATAGTATGTAGGCACCCATTTGCAGACTTTTTTGGTAGTCTCATTGTGTGTTTCCACACAGTACACCTTCGGACCGGGAAATACACCTTGCGATACCAAATCACTTCCCGTTTCTGATTTTAATTTTAACATTTGATTTGGGACCTAGCGTTTCACCAGCTCAGGATAGCGGGACTCATCCTTCTTCGTGTAATACATCCAAGAGATAATGTGCTCACCATTTTCCAAATCTTCCAATACATTATCTGTTTTAACTTGTAACAATAAAGAATCTGTATCCCCATAAAAAACTTGACCCTCGGCAACTGGTGCTTACATATATTGTAATAAATTTTTTTGGTATTTCTAATACGGCACTACCAGCGGCAATGTTTTTATTTAAAACTTTATTTCTTTTTTTTCTATGTTAAAGGACCATATTGGAGTCTATGATCGTGAATGATGTGAAGTTCGGATCCGCAATGATCGGGCAAATTCTTTTGGGTCGGTCACAACTTCACAACGACTCCTGTTTCGCACACTCTCACACATCTTACCAAAGGGCGAATTTAAAATTAGTTTAAAGATCTTTTTTCGACCTATGTTTTCGCTCGAGACCGTTTGTTGACAAAAGTGTCAACAAACGTCTTCATCTAAGGTTTTTGGGTGAATTGAAGGGCTCTATGAATCCTTGGAACATTGAAGCCGTTGGCAAGCATCTGCCTCAAAAGAACGTGGTGTACAACAATATTCCGTTTCGGCTCCAGGTCGGCAATAAGCTTTCGTTTTCAAGGTGTCCAATGTACGCCTTTATTTTCTACTAATGATCAATTTTAGGGACTCGGTGAGTCTCTATGCACCGGTCTATTAATGTAAGGGAAAACAAAGTCTTTTACCGAGTCATAATGTTCAAGAGGAATTTCACCATCAATTTCGAAAACCATCCTTGTGGTTTAGTTTCCTCAACAGTGAATATTGGGGAAATCTGGAGCAGAAGGATTGTCAAGCCATTGGTAATTCCCAAACGGCAAATAAAAGTGAGACATTGCCGACGGGTAAAGGGAATTCATATCCAAGAAAACGGCATCCGACTTTTCACCGGTGAAAAGTCGGAAAAACATACCCTCCCCGCATCGATCTCTCTACGAACAGGTGCTAATCCACGTCAGCGACCAGACCTATTTCTGCTCCACTGATTTTAAGAATAAAATCCATCACCAAATGAGGAGTCGAAAAATAATATCCCCAATCCAACCCGAATTCTTCATGAATTTTTTCTGTGTTTTTACAGACAATATCCAACAACGTCAAAATATCACTTGCCAGGTACATTTTACAATTATACCACCCATTTTTACACCATTAAACTCTGCGATGGGTGGTAGTTTTTCCTCACCTAGCTTCGAGGCGGAGCTGTAATACTCGTACGGGTATATGCCCTTACACGTTAATAAATTATACAGTTCCTCATCTGGAAAGTGCTGTTTCAGGGGGGAAACTATTAAAATAGTCGCTTTTTTGTACTTGAATTAATTGACTTAGGGATTTAGGGAAGAAACTAAAAGAATCAAGGAAACGGATTTTATTCAAGCACGTATTACCATTATCAATTGTTTGCCATTTAAATTCTAAGACTAGTAGCTTTTCAGATGATTTCGGTATGATGTTATATAAACAAGAACCATTTACCCATGCACCATCTACAACTTCACTTTTCTGCAATCGTCCCATCGCAGGTAATATTAATTTCAAATCATAGTTGGAATTGTGCATGTAAACCAGTAAAAAGTATTGTTGCCTAACATTTAAATTACACGATTTATGCGCGACCCCCCGAAAGTTACTTCCCCTTGATGAAATTTTTTGGTATAAATGACCATGGTCCCGGGTTTTCGCATCCCCCTCATTAAATTTTTTCTAGAAAACCCAACAAATATCTTGATTTTTGATTGCCAACTCGTCCTCTGATGATATATTCATTGGATAGTGTGTATGGCGCAACAGGTATGATGCCTTATTTTCTGTTCAATTGAGAGCAACCTAAGCTGTCCCAACAAAATCTTTTCAACTCAAAGTGTCACAAAAATCTACCAATTGCACGGCATGACTTGAATCCCTCTTCATTGTTTCAAAAGAGATCGCAGAAGCTTCATGTTTTTTCACTTGATTTAAATTTGACGGATCCGACATATCCATGAGAGCAGCCTCAATGTCTAATGTCACCTTGTTGCTCTGCAACAGTGTGTTCTGAAAGCTTTTGAACCTCAAGGTGGCATTGTCCCCTGAAACTGTTTCCACAGGCTGGTACCCATGACGCTTGCAGTGTCTCAAATGATTATTTAATGTCAATTCACTACGAAACCTAGATAAACACATTGGGCAGTAATAGCAGGTACTCGTCCCCACTTTACCCTCACTTAAAACCCTGCTAATATGTGGAATTGGAAAGAAATGTCCAATTGATTCAGGATGTTTGGCAGGTTCGTAAAAGCCATACTCAGTTTTTCACTGAGTCAATGGACGGTGCCCTTACAGTATAAATTACCCCTTTTTTATTACTTAATTCCCCATCTTCAAATTCTTCGTCAAACTGCAAAACTGTAACCCCAACTTTTAGGGGTTCATTTGCCTTTTCAAAATGTCAATCCCTTTAAGCGTAACTGGATATTGTCCCTTTTAACAGGTAAAATCTACTTTTGGAAAATCAGAACCCCCTTTCCCATTTACTACCCAATCGCCTAACATTGTCTTACTAACTCCTTGATTTTCCTCGGGCTTATGACCCGTGACAAGGACGGAATACTTGAAACACTCCAAGCCTGTGTCAAAACTATAGCGTTGTACACCCTTAGTACCTTTGAAATTACTATTATATTTTTTAAAGTTAGGTTTTCCGCTCCCCCTCCCACCCCTTAAAGCAAATTCCCTTTTAAATTTAGTTATATTCAGTTATAATTTTTTTAAAAATAATACCGATAGCCCACTCCTATTCTCATTATAGCCCTCCATCCTATTAAAAATTTCACACACCCAGTCTGAAAACACACCCTCAAAATTATGCAGGTCTGGGTGTAGCGTCTGCATCTTTGTTTGAATATGATGGTCACGAAAAATACCCAAACTTGCATTTAAAAATTTTTTTTAACGCTATGGATGCTTTTAAAGAATCCCACCCTCCCGCCTCCCTTAAATGTTTTTCGATAAGTGCCCGAATCATGCTGACGTAGAGGTTTGCGGTTTCTATGGGGTCCATTTGAATAGTACCACATAATAGGAAATTAAACGGGTTACAAAACTCGGCCCTATATACATATTGCGCAAAGCGGTATCTGCTTGGTACAACTCTGGTAACACCGGGGGTGAGCAAGCTCCACTTTGTCCCATATCACTGTGAGGGGCGGAAGCTTCTACCGCCCTCTCGACCTCGTTAGCTGGTAACTGATCTAAGAAATTGTCCAAAAAGTCATTGCTGAGGCCAAGATCCCTCACAAAACTGTCTAAATCAAATACAATAGCCGGACTCGCCCCTGCACTTAAACCTCCTCGTGTTCACTTTCCTGTACATTATCGTGGAATTGAGGTGGCGATGATAATATATTCTCTTGAGATGACGCTGTGTGAACCTAAAAGAAGAATAAGAGCATATTAGCTCAGTGGAAGCTATTGCCCTATGAAAAAGAAGAACTGTGATGAAAGTCATAGACCCCAACTACTCATAGCAATATGAAGGGGTACCATGCCCTCTTTGAACTGTAGCCACACCACTAACCGTTGGAATGTTTAATTGTAGTATGATGGGGTACCATGCCCTTTTGGAGCTGTAGACCCCCCACTACTCATTGGAATGCAAAGGCGTCTTATGTCCTCACTACTGATATAAATGTAATGCCCCTTCCACAGAGCACCTTTTGTATGTATTAGAAAGCATTGAAAGGTTTGCCCGAACTAGTGCTATACCCTTTTGAATGTAAAAAAAGGCATGAGAAAGTTACCGAAGGGGGGTTGGTTCTGGGAATTTGGCCAGAAATTCTTCGACCCAGGCCAGTAGTTCATCTGAGGCTTCCTCTACCTGTCCAGTTCCTTCGCCAATAAATTGGGCTACAATTTGGCCAATCTCGGCCTGAAAATAAATTAGCTTAAAAATCCCCTTCAAAACCAAAAAAGGGGGGAAATGTCTAAAGTGAGCTAAAAAACCTTTTAATGTCTTTGACAAGCTTTATTCAGAGACCTCTAACAAAAAAAGTCAAAACTAAAGACAAAAAAAGAATAAAAACTCCTTCAATGTCTGAATGGGCTCTCTGACAGGTAAAAACAAGTGAAAAACGTCTTTATTAGAGTGAAATGGTTAAAAACAATCTTATTTCTGAGGAACAGAGTCTTTTAAAATTAGGGAGGGTAGGGATGTATTCTGAAACTTCAATATTCTAGCAAAATAGGGAAAAATTGTCCTAACAAAAGAGCATTATTATGGGAAGGCAAAGATTATACCAAAAACTAGCGAGTAGTTGCTAGAAAATGGGTAAAACAGCTTTATTCCTGGGTCCCTTAAAGCTAGGGGAAAAAATTTAATATTCTAGCGAAAAAGACAGCAAAAACTACATAAATTTAGGTACGAGTGAAGCTAACAGGGGGAGGGGGTATACAGATGAGTCCAAAAAAATAACCAGTAGGCACTTAAAAAGTAAAAAAGGACCCTTATTTCAGAGACCTTTAATATTCGAGCGAAAAGCTTTTATTATGTTGAAAAAAATAGTGAAACGGCTAAGAACAACCTAATTTCTGAGAGACAGCGTCTTTTAAAACTAGGCAGTGTAGGGATGTATTCTGAAACTTTAATATTATAGCGAAAAATAGCATTATTAGCTTGAAATGGCGAAATGAAGAGTTCTCTAACAGTAAACTAAAAATTAGTGAAAAATACTATTATTAGGTTGAAAAAATAGCGAAAAATGTCTTTTAATATCACTGACAAGCTTTTACTGTGTTGAAAAATGGCATAAAAAAGACCTTAAAAAGTTAAAAAATAGTTAGATATTTCTATAACCAGGTAGAAAATAGAGGTAAAAATGCTTACATCTCCAAATTCTGGTTGCACTTGGGTGCCGGATGGTCTTGGCAAAGCATGATGGCATGCTTTGGCATGTGAGGACAGCCTCACAATTTTGCTTAGGCGGGGAAGCTCCTGAGACCCTCGGTAAAGCATGATGAGGGACAACCTCATGATCTTGCGTAGGAGGGGCTGCAGCATTATGAGTAGCCGCCCCTCTCTTTTCAATTTTCTACCAGGTTGCATAGGGGCTTCCGCTGGCATTGGTGGTCTGGTACGAGCGTGAGCGGCTCCGGGCAATTCAAGTTGAGTGTTCAATGGCTGCACCGGCAGTGCCCTGGAAAGGCCTTGTTTCTCCTGATGGGGAGGGGAGCCAAGGGTTGCACGGGCAGTGCCCGTCCGGAAGGAGGAGCATGTCTGATCACTGATGCCCTTACTGGGGTTGCCTCGCCCACTCTGGCACGTTTGTTGGGAGGAGCAAGGGCAGGGAAATTCTGAAAAGAAGAAAAAAATTGGTATAAAATAATAACTCCCTATTTCAGGAGAAAAATTTTAGTACCCAGCCTATTAGAGAAGAAAAGCAGAAGCTAAAAATATTTAAACATTGTCTAAAATAAGTCCTCTCCTTTTAAAGAAAGCATAAAATAGTTATCAAATATTCTAGATCTCAAAAATATACAACCCTCTCCTTTCCGGGAAGGTAAAACTTGGAAGCCATAGTTTTATTATCGTCCCCCCTCCCACCTTTAAATAAGTCACTCCTTTTCAAGAAAAGTAAAATTTGTGAGAAATCAGCCAGTAAACCTATAAATACTTTTATGTTTAGAAGACATTTAAATACACTCAATGATATAAAAAAAACCAAAAAAAAAATTTTTTCCCATATAGAAGCAATAAACAGCTGCATTGTAGAGCTCAAATTTTATAAATCCCGCCCTGTGTCATTTCAGGAAGGCAAAACTTATAAAACATAGTTTTGCCATTGTCCCCCTCCCTCCTTTAAATAAATCACTCCTTTTCAAGAAAAGTAAAACTTGTGAGAAACCAGCCAGTAAACGTATAAACACTTTTATTTTTAGGAGACATTTAAATACACTCCTTGCTAGAAATAAAACCTATTTGAAAACCCTATTATGAAAGGGGCTGTCCCCTCCTCAACGCCTCGCTCTTTACGCTTACGTATGACTCTGTCTCACAACTTTATTTTTAAAACAATGGAAAACTTTAGCGCAAAGAGCGAGGCGTTGAGGAGGGGACAGCCCCTTTCACATACGGAATAATTTATGTTCGTTTTAAGTTTTAATGTAGCTCCTTACTTTCAGTTTAAAAAACTAGTTTTTTTTTTTATTTAATCGCTAAAAGAGACGATTCTAAGGTTTTAAACACATGAAGGAGAAAAGACACTTTTTTGAGTAAAATAATTTCTTTTTCGAAAGAAGTCAATGTTGGTAAATGGTGGGGGAGGGAGAAGGGGCTATACAGTAGAAAAAGAGTATATTTGAAACAAAGCAAAGTATAAGGATTTTTTGAGGGGGGGGGGTAACTATTAGAGAGAAAGGGACTTAATGATTGTAGGTATTATCCATTGTCAAACAAACACAACTTAAAAACAATAGAGAAATTTTTTCCAAGACAGTGCAATTTAAATCGGTGAATATTTCGGCCCTATGTCCAAGGGCCGTCTTCAGCATAACATTAAAGAAAAAATATATATAAAAACAAACTTACATATATTTAACAAACTTTATATATATTTTTTCTTTAATATTATGCTGAAGACGGCCCTTGGACATAGGGCCGAAATATTCACCAATTTAAATTGCACTCTCTTGGAAAAAATTTCCCTAATGTTTTTAAGTTGTGTTTGTTTGATATGGAAAGGCAGTGTGGTCTTCGTCAATATTTATTATCCATTGTTAAAGGTGCTTGTTTCGTCTTCAATTGCTTAAAAGAAACTGATAAGGAAATGCCTTTAATATATCTTGCTATTGTCCTAAGAAGTACCCCCTTTCCGCCTTTAAATAAGTCACTCCTTTCTTCAAGAAAGCGTAGAAAATAGGCTTAGAAATAATAAGTAATTGTTTCTTTATACGCAGGAATTTTAAAAATGGATATTAAATCAAACACTCTAGGGAAAAATGCTAGAGAATAATATATCTGTAGCCTATGGATGCATATGATCCTATTAATGGGGGGATGCATATTGTTTTACCATTTAGATACAATAAGCAGCTTAAAAACTAGATTTTTGTCTAGAATAAAAATGAATGTCTTTTATTTTAAAGGGGCTGTACAGTAGAAAAAGAGTATATTTGAAACAAAGCAAAGTATAAGGATTTTTTGAAGGGGGGTGACTATTAGAGAGAAAGGGACTTACATGATTGTAGGTATTATCCATTGTCAAAGGTGCTTGTTTCGTCTTCAATTGCTTAAAAGAAACTGATGAGGGAATGCCTTTAACATATCTATATATAGTATGTTTTGGTGGGGGAAGTTCTCTTTGGCTTTAAATAGAAAAAGTTTGCAGGGGTTTCAACTCTCTGGTAGTTTTGCCTATACATGATTTTGCATAGAAACAACACAGGGGATTTCTGACACCTGGGAATTTTGTCTAGAAAAGCATTGCGGCAGAGTTTTGCTAACTAGGGGTATTTCTGGAAAAGAGCCGCAAAGGGATTTCAATCACCTGGGAACGTGTCTAGACATGATTTTGCCTAGTAACAGGGAAAAGGGTGTGCCACCTAATCTTTGAACTCTTGCCAAGGGTGGGAATGTCGCCTAGAAACAGGGATGCCGTGACGTCAGAGGGCATGTCACAGGAATCCTATGGGAAAAGGGAGGGTATGTCACGGAAACTGGGGAGGGCATGTCACAGAATTTATTATGGCCCCACTACTTTTAGCATAAAGAGCGAGACGTTGAGGAGGGGACAGGCCCTTTCATATACGGAATAATTTCATTTCATTTTAAGTTTTAATATTTTTCCTTACTTTAAGTTGAAAAAACTTATTTTTTTACTTAATTGCAAAAAGGAAGGATTGTTTTCGTGCTCACAGAAAGGAATTAACAAAAGGCCTACATAGCAGGTAGCGCTTATGAGTTTCTTTCTCTTGGGAGGGGTTTTGCTCCTATGTGTCACTGTGCTTCCCATACGTGCACATGCAACACGAATAATTGTGTGCGGGGACATAGGCACCACTGTTTACGGGGAGGGGTGAGTATAAAACAACATTTTAAATTTCATTGTATTCAGTAAGTGTTGATTTAGTTTAAGGGGCGGCTTAAACTCCAAACTTGTCAAAATTCCACACCCATGATTATATATAGCTGTACTTACCATAGGCACACTCAGTCTAACCGTTACCAATAACGAATGGTCAATCGTGCTGTCACATTTTTCAATAGGGAGGGCGGGACCAGCAAGAACTAAGATTGATTAGTCTTTGGGGGCTGTGGGCCCCCTATCTTTTACTGTTTCTGGCAATATTAATGACTCTTAGGGGCCAGGTCATAGTATTGACTTTGATTCCTGGAACAGGGTTGTCACCCTATTAAAGAGAACTCAATAGTTTTTTTTTTCGTTTTGTTTTGCGGTTAACGGAATACGATTTCAGAATTTGTTAATTTCAAATTTATTCAACTTTCATAAGGATGGCAATTACTGGCTAATTTCTAGAAGATTATGGGAATTAACATACAGATAGATCAAGCGTGTGTGGTTGCAGTATTATTAAATATTCTCTGAAGTGAAAACAAATCGAAAAAAACATAAATTAAAAAGTGTTTATTATTATTGAACAAATTTTTAAAAAGTTTAAACGTTAGTTTTGTTTTACAAAATAAATGTTACAGTAGTCCCCTTTGACACTCGGAACATTGCAATTTTACCAACAACCTCACACCCACTAGCCAAAAAGATTTAGATTTCGACTAAAACCCACATAATGGAATAAATGACAAACCTTGAGAAATGAGGCTCGTTATTAAAGGACGTTGGCAACTAATAGGAATAGTGGGGAATAAGTTGCTTTGTTCCATTTACAGCGCTCTCATTATTTATGATTATTTGTTTTATCACGTCCTTTCATGTGACCCATTTATGACCCATAGGTGCGACCTCCTACCTCAATAACTCCCTGAAAACCCCACCCAATAAGTGTACGCTTATGGCTATGGATAATTTTGACTACACAGAAGGTCCAGATACTTACCTTCTCCTCTCTGATATGCTGAATATATGTAAAGACTGATAGATTTGCAATAATTGTGGAAAAGGATATTTTTTTTGTCCGAAAAACCTCTGAAAAATTTATAGAAGCATGTACTCTTGAAAAATTATTGCACATACGCATATGATAATACCTAGTTATTCTGGACGACGAATTGAGAATGCACTTTTATCCATGACAAAAGACAATTTGCAACTCCACTACCCGTTAAGATACGTTGCATTTTTACCATCTACCCTTTTGGGTAATGGATACAGGTTGTAAGAGCCACAGTTACGATTGTACGCATGGGTATTGTAGTGTTTAAATTGTGAAGACACAGGTGGCTTGGATTTATTGTTTGATTTTATTTTTGGATTCCATTGTTACACCTCCAAGAACGGTAGGGTTGAAACTGAGCTACTAGAAATATTTAGACTTGTTTAATAAGAATCTTGACGTGCCGTACCGCTGCAGAAACTGGTGTGTGCCCATTTCAGCACCCTTCAGTGGCGTTAATTCATAAAAACGTAGGAGGGGGCAAGGGTCCTTTGCTTTTTAATTCTGAGAATGAGATTCTAAGAATGCCCTTTCTCAAATATATCCTGCTGGTAAATGTTTGTAAGGGCAAAATCACACCCCCCTCCTTGGGAAAATAGATATAGGCCTAGCTCTCGGCTATATACAACAGTTTGTAGGTTTGCAATATTTTTGTGTTATTTCTCATCAATGGTTGGTTCATATACTAATAGGTACTTGTGTTTACGCTGTGTAAAACTCGAGAACAAACCGGTTTTATCTGTCTATTAGCTGGTGGCCGGCGTTTACCCCCTCGCGATTACCCTCCCGCGGAAAATACCCCATGGAAAATAAACCAGAAAATACCCCCCGAAAAATACCCCCCCCCCCCCCGAAAATACTCCCCCACGGACAACACCCCGCGGAAAATAAAAGTTTCAAATTTAGAAACCTTATTCTCCACAGGGGGGGAGGGTAGTTTTCGCGAGGGTATTTCTCAAGGAGGGGGTATTTTCCGCGGGGGTTACTTTTCGTGGGAGGGTATTTTTCGTGGGGGGGGGGCATTTTCCGGGGCGTTAAACACCCCCCATTCACTATATTTATTTATGTTATTTTACTGTGTTCATGGCCGTACATTTGGCTTTAGTGGCGCATAATATACAAGTACCAAAATTCCTTCCCCCAACGGAAATAAAAAAAAAAATTAAACTCAAATAAAACTCTCAAATTTTGAAAGCCTTATTTTCCACGGGGGGGGGGGTATTTTCCGGGGGGTATTTTAAGCGGGGGAGGTATTTTCCGAGGGGAGTATTTTTCACGGGGGGTATTTTCCGGGGGGTAATCACCGGGGGGGGGGGAGGGTTAAACGCCTAGAACCCTATTAGCTCATGCTCAGTGGAAAACAAGTAGCGGGTGACAGAATAAATTGGAATTATACAATTTGGGCTATATATTTGCACATTAGAGGTCGGGGGATGGTTAGGCTAACCTCCCCCCCTAATGTGCAAATATATAGCCTAGCCCAAATTTGTATCTGAAGTAATATATTTTCATCATGTTTTGGTATTTTTTTTCATTAGGATGAACCTAACTTCACTTCTTATTTGTTGGCGGTATAATACATAAGTGCCAGAGAAACTACAATGCAGGTATATTTTAATTAAATATTCAATGTATAGAGGTGGTTAGGTGTTTAGTATAACGCTTTTTGGGCGGCCTGCTTTCCATAATTCTCTGTTGTAATTTCCATAATTTTGTAACTAAAGTATTATATTTTCATCATATTTTGGTATATTTCATTATGATTAACCTAACTTCTCGTCTTGGGTGTGATCGCGGTAATACACAAGTACCCTAATATCAAATAGAGCCAATTTAAAAAAAAGGAAAAACAACACAATCGGTGCTAAATATTTAATGGTTGACCACTTCTGAGGGAAATATGCATCCACCTGCCACTCCCTCCTCCCTGATTGTCACATAGCCCTATTAGCCCCATTAATATAGTCAATATTTTAATATATGTTAATTGAATCTCATGATGAGACAGTTTGTGGTAACGAACTGTAAGTAAGGATCGACCTGGTTCAATAGTAACCGAAACTCTAAAAAACGGATACGGATACCAGTTTTGATACCAGTGGATATATCAAAAGAATCGATTTTTTTATGCTGATTTGAGTCGTACCCATCAAAGCTTATGAGCCTGAGAATATTCACCTGATTTTCGAAAAAAGAGGAAATCCGTGGGGAGGAGGAATTTATCCGTGGAGGGGTAGCCAGATTTCCTGGCATTACTTAAAAAATGATAAGAAAATAAATAAAAAAAGTTTTTTTTCAACTGAAAGTAAGGAACAGCATTAAAACTTAAAACAAAAAGAAATTATTACGTATATGAGGGGGGTTGCTCTCCTCAACCCCTCGCTCTTTATGTTAAAGTTTGAACTCTGTTCCAATCCTTTAAGAACGACTCCCGAAACACTGTTCGTTTAATTAGAACAGTGCGAAATTTTGTTTTTAAAGTGCTAAAAAACCTTAGCATAAAGAGCGAGGTGTTGAGGAGGAGCAACTCTCCTCATATACGTAATAAACTTGGGATGTCAAACAGTTCGTGGTAACGAACTGTAAGTAAGGAACGACCCGGCTCAATAGTAACCGAAACTCTAAAAAACGGAATTTTGGAATCAATAGATACATTAAAGGAATTATAATTTGATGCTGATTTTAAATATGTAATTTTCATCAAGTTTAGTCTTACCAATCAAAAGATTAGTCAAGTTACGAGCCTGATAAAATTTGCCTTATTTTCTAAAAAATCCTAAGAAATTTCCTATCTGCAAAAATGTAGAATTTTGTATATTTTGCCAGAAGAAAGATCAAGGATGTGTGTTTTTTTTTCGCCCAGGGGTTATCGTATCGACCCAGAGGTCCTATAATGTCGGAATAGGGCTCATTCGAACGGAGGTTAAAAGTTCTAGTGCCTTTTTTAAGTGACCAAATAAATTGTAGGGCAACTAGGCCCTCTCCCAGGCTTGTTTTTTTCCCAAAGTCCCCGGATCAGAATTTTGAGATAGCCATTTTGTTCAGTAGAGTCGATAAATCTAATAACTAAATCTCTGAGGACGATTTAATCCTCAACAGTCCCCGGTAGAAAGGCTGCAAGTTATGAACTTGCTCATTGTTTACATATAGTATTGGTTATTAGGAAGTTTACAGACATTTTCAGGGTGATTTGTTCTGGTGGAGGATGGGGGTTCGGAGGGAGGGGGTTACATGTTAGGATCTTTACATGGAGGAATTTTTCATGGGGGAAGAGAATTTTCCATGAAGGGGGCGCCGGTTTTCCCAGCATTATTTAAAAAAGGATCAGAAATTAAATAAAAAAACAAGTTTTTCCAACTGAAAGTAAGTAGCAACATTAAAACTTAAAACGAACAGGAATTATTACGTATATGAGGGGGTTCACCCCCTCTTGAATACTCGCTCTTTACGCTAAAGTGTTTTTAGTGCCTTTAAAAGAGCTATTTATTCAAATTAAACGGTCTTTGTGATTCAGGGGTCATTCTTAAAGAACTGGAACAAAATCCGAGCGTAAGGAGCAAAGTATTGACGAGGGGGTGACCCCCCTCATATACGTAATAGTTTCTGTTTGTTTTAACTTATAATGTTGCTCCTTACTTTCAGTTGAACAAACTTATTTTTTATTTATTTAATACGTGATAGATTCTATATTAAACTTGGTTTATATAGTCTCGACTTCATGAAATTTTGTTTCACATGTGATTGATTACAATACCGGATAAGAGTATAATTTGAAACGATTTAGAAGGGAAAGTGGATAAGAGTGGAAGGAAAAACGAAAATCTGATTAATAGGAACCTCTTGTGTGTGTTTTCGTATTAGCCAGTACACGCTCGAGAAGTTTGCTGAATGTAAGATCTAAGAGAGCCGGTTTCATAGCCACAAACACTGACGGGTGATAAAATGCATTGGACTTGCATTATTTGGGCTGTATATTTGCAGATTAGGGTGTGGATGGGTAAGGTTAGGCTAGGTTATTTCACCCCCACCCCCCTAATGTGCAAATATATAGCCCAAATTATATTATTATATAAACTAAAGTATTATATTTTCATCATATTTTGGTATATTTCATTATGATTAACTTCACTTCTAGAGTGTGTATACAAAGTAAGAATTTCATTGTTTTACTGTTTTTTTTTAGTTTTTATATATTCCTAGGGATAAATCTGGAGCCTTCATGGGGGGGGAGGTTTAAAGAACAGAAAATAAGGAATCTAATGGTAATACTTTTGTTTCATCAACGTATTTCCTTCATAAGTGGCCAATCCCTAAACGTTTACCAAATTAACAAACTTTTGTATATAGCCTTGGGTATATCTAGCCCCGTTAGGGGGAAGGGGGCCTGGCACGCACATGCGACGGCAGTGATTGTTATATTTGGAAAGATCATTGAATAGGAATAAAATAGTGATGAGGAGATGTCTCAGGAGAAGCTACTTTTCAGGGAATACATTCGATCAAGACTGGCTTCGGCTTTCTTTTATTTTATATGTGATTTACGCCTTACAATGAAATTTACCACTCTCCCCTTTCCTTCCTAAATCAAGCCTTCATAAATCGCTACCTATATCGGTAGCATACGTGGCCTACTTTCTTAGGCATGTCTAATAGGATAAAATTCTAGAAGGTGGACTTTTTGCTAGGACCTATGATGGACATGTTTAGACTATAGAACATTTGATGGAACCATCTTAGAATGTAGGTGAAAATTTGGAAAAGCTAGATATCCAATGGAAACAAACAGTTCACCTTAATCAAAGTAAAACGTAGATGGAAAGATCTTTTTTACAATTCCCACTGTTTTCGTTAGGCTTTGTTAACTGTCGAATTCAAGGCATTTACCGTGAACTGCAATTTATGTTAAATGAAATCCTTGTCGATTAACTTCCTCCAAAGTTCTATTTATGCCATAGTAACACTTACTGAAAGATATGGGAAAAGTTTGGTACCCATGTTATAGAGCTTTTCAAATGTCGCTCCCCTTGGTTCTAGGCGACCCCCCCCCGGTGAATACCCCCTGGAAAATACCCCCCGCGGAAGATCCCCCCGCTGAAAATACCCCCCGCGTAAAATACCTCCCCTCGGAAATACCCCCCGCGGAAAATACCCCCCCCCCCCCGGGAAATACCCCCCGCAGAACATACCTCCACGGAAAATACCCCCCCCCCCGTAAAAAAATACCCCCAGCGGAAAATCCCCCCCCCCCAAAAATAATAATACCCCCCCCCCGTGGAAAATAAGGCTTTCCAAATTTGAGAATTTTATTTGAGTTTTATTTTCTTAATTACCGTAGGAAGGATGGAATTTTGGTACTTGTGTATTATGCGTCACTCAAGTTTACGCTGTGTAAAATTCGAGAAAAAGAGGAATTTACACACCAGAAGTGTCTTAAAAACTTAGAAAAAATAAAAAATCTATTTGTGTTGAAAACGCTTCCATATGATTTTCTGCAATTTTTGGCAGTAGCGGGTGCCAAATTAAAAATAAAAAATATTAAAGAAGAAAAAAAATGTAGGCAAACGATCATCAAAATTAAGCTAAAAACATATGGCACCAAAAAGTTTAGCCTAAGAAGGTTTGGCTATCCTTTGAAAAAAATAGTTGGCTTTGGGAACCAACACATTTTAAAATGTTTAAGTTTTTACGGGCAAAAGCGTTGTCAAATTCTACGAGATTGTTTTTCTTATCTTCCAAGTGTAAAACTACCACAAATCAACATTAACAAATAAATGAAAACCAAAACTAACAGAAATTATAATAGATAGTCTAGTCAAACTCAAAATGAGCAAAAAGTAAAAGGAGTATGTATGGCTGACAACACCCATGTCTTCTTCAGACCAGAAAATGATTTGCACTTTACTTTAAAAAAAAATAAAATAAACGTGTATTCTCAGTTTGATATACATATTGTGATATCTATTGCTTATAGTCTTAATACTTCTTTATTTGTTGAAGTCAAGAAAATGGATATATTTAAAACATATTTTGTCTTCAATTTAGTAAAATTTACGTTCTGGTCTTGAAGAGGCAGGAGGATTGATAGCCCTATTCATGCTAATTACTGCTATTTTGAGTTTGAATAGGTTATTTATTGTTATTTCTGTTTGTTTTGGTTCCTAGTTACTTATTTATGGTGAAGTGTGGTAGCTTTATGCTTGGAAAATTATTTGAATTTATTTCTACCCATTTTTTGGCTTAACGACGCCATGGTCCCCGGCAAGGGGGGCAGGGGGGGCATGGCCCCCACCTGGAAATTTGGGACTATATACTAATTATAAGGAAACCAAAGGAAATAAGTAGAATAGGGAAAAACCATGAAAAAAAATGTTTTTTTGTCCCATTATTGGCTGCCTGCCAATAGATTTTGACACATAATAAGGAAAATATAAGTTCTAATTTGTGACTGAATGACCCCTAACAATTTTTCCACAATTTTTTTTTCTATATGATTTGTTTGGAGCAAAAAATACGTATATGAGGGGGTTCGTCCCCTAGTCAATATCTTGCTCTTTCCGCAAATTTTTTTTTAGCAATTTCAAAAGAGCTATTTAGTCTAATTAAACAGGCTTTGTGTTTCAGGGGATTTGTGATTAGAAAGAAATTTGAACTTTAGCACAGTATTTGAACCCATAACACACAGGTAACAAAACTGCTTTCCCCTACAGAAATTAAAAAAATAAAAGTCAAATAAAATTCTAAAATTTGGAAAACCTTCTTTTCCACGGGGGGGGGGGGGGTATTTTTCGGGGGGTATAGTATTTGGACAGTTTGAAGTCAGAAAAAAATTCTTTCTAGGTGTATAGCCACTAAAAGATTACTGAAGAATAGCGAGGTATCTGGAAATTTTGCTAACTAAAAAAAAAAAAAAAAAAAAAATCCCAGCATAAAGTAAATGCAATGTTTTATTTAAGTGTTTTTTTTCCAAGTATTTTTTTTTCAATGACCATTTTTCCAAGTACTAAATGATATTATTACGTTTATGTTATTGTCAAGAATCGTTATTTACTTACCATTAATTACTATGAAGATTTTTTTTTTTTTTTTTTTTTTTTTTTTTTTTTTTTTTGCTCCAACCAAATCATATAGAAAATAAAATTTGTGGAAAACTTGTTAGAGGTCACTCAATCACAAATTAGAACTTACATTTTTCCTTATTATGGGTTAAAATCTATTGGCAGGCAGCCAACAAGCATTTTTTCCATGGTTTTTCCCTATTCTGCCTTTCCCCCCTTTGGTTTCCTTATAATTACTATATAGTCCCAAATTTCCAGGTGCGGGCCATGGCCCCCCTGCCCCCCTTGTCGGTGCCCATGACCTCGTTAAGCCAAAAATGAGTAGAAATTAATTCAAATAATTTTCCAAGCGTAAAACTACCATAAATCACCATAAATAAATGAATTGAACCCAAAACGAACAGAAATAACAAAAAATAACCTCTTCAAAATCAAAATAGCAACAATTAGCATGAGTAGGGCTGACAACCGCCACACCTCCTCAAGACCAGAAAGTAATTTGCACTTTACTGAAAACAAAATACATTTTAAATGTATTCACTTTTTTGACTTCAACAAATAAAGAAGTATTAAGATTATAAGCAATAGATATCAGAATATGTATATCAAAGTGACAATACACGTTTTTTTTTTTTTTTTTTAATTAATGTGCAAATTATTTTCTGATCTGAAGAAGACATGGATGTTGTCAGCCATACTCCTTTTACTTTTTGCTCGTTTTGAGTTTGACTAGGCTATCTGTTGTAATTTCTGTTTTGGCTTTAAAATACACTTATTTGTCTATCTATCTAATATGTAGAATAATTGTACCAAACACATTTTGCATGCAGACCCGCTAAACTTACCCCACCCCCAAATGTGCAAATCTATAGCGCAAATTTATTTCTAAAGTAAGAAAAAAAAAAAAAAAAAAAAAAAAAAAAAAAAAAAAAAAAAAAAACGGTGTGTTCTCGAATTTTACACAGAGTAAACTTGAGTGAGTGACGCATAATACACAAGTACCAAAATTTCACCCCCCTACGGAAATTTAAAAAATAAAACTAAAATAAAATTCTCAAATTTGGAATGCCTTATTTTCCAGGTGGGGGGGGTATTTTCAGGGGGATATTTTTCGAGGGGGGGTTCGCGAGATGTATTTTCCGGGGGGTTTTCGCCGGGGGGTAAACGCCGGCCACCGCTCCCCTTGACCTCTTCAACTCTTGGTTAATTTACTCTATTTACTCTTGTTTAACTACTACTACTACTACTATTAATAATAATAATAAGCCACCGTAGCACCAAGCCGCCTGAGGCCAAAAACTATGCATTTTCCTCCTCCGTCTCAATATATCCAAAGCCTCCCTCTTTGCACCCTCCCAGGAAGTTCTCATTTCCCTTGAACCTTTCTTTCGACATTCTCCCACCCCAACCGTAGACAACCTGCTTTCGTTTAAACCTAGACAGCTGACCGAAAAGGACAATCTTTGGCAATCTGTCATCCTTCATCCATAGAACGTGCCCTAGCCTTCTCAAACTTTCTCTTATTATAGGCATAGTAAGCGGGATTGAAGCACACTTTTCGTACAGTCTTCTGTTTAACCCAATTTAAATAACAAAAAAGACCGTGTCTCACAACCAAGGGCGCTTCCAGGGTTTCTTTTCGGGGTGTGAGAGGAACAAAAAACATTAAAAACACATCCAAAATTCGTTTAAATGCAACATTTTACGAGTCGGGCAGCAATTTCGGGGGAATTCGAACCCAGTAGCCCTCCTGGATAAAACCAAAAGTTATGATATAGCTATTCTTTCTAAAATATTGAAAAGCCCTAGGATATATATTGAAAAGTCCAAGATGATTCTCGGATAAAAAGTTTCGTTCTTAATCTCGTTATTCCGCAGTCTATTTCTTATTTATTAAAAACAAATTAAAACCGAAACAAAAAAGGACAGTTTTTACATTAAAGTAAAGAGCAACGTTTAAACTTAAAACAAACAGAATTAACGTAAATGGGAGGAGGCTACCCCCCTTCACAAACATTAATTTTAAAAGCACAAGAACAAACTCCTAAAAAAGGGGGGGTCAAGAGACAATAATATTTGTAGCAAGGCATAGTTTTTTAATGCACAAAATAAAATTTACCAATTCCAAAACAGAAGTATTCCCATAACTGTTTAATATTTTCCGATAAATTACAACGCGTTGTGAAGTCCAGCCTGATTAACAGACTAAATGGAGAGGGGTAACTCGCATCTGGCATTTAAACGCATCAAAATGTTTTCTAATGAATTTTATTACGTTTTTACGAATCAGACAAACATTCCGGGGGGGGGCTCAAACCCCCTAACCCCTCCCCTTAATATGACCTTGGCCCTTGTGATTTATATCACACCTGATCTAAAAATTAGCACTCCATCCCTAAAGATCAATATATTCTTAGGTGTTATGTTTGCGATGACAGTATAGTTTTACTATCAGAAGGACATAGATTCAAATAGTGAACTCGGCTGTATACATGAATTTTATTATAGGGACGATCTATTTAGGCTTTTACTTCAAATTTTTGGAGAACCCTCGTTGGGTGTCGTTAAAAATTGAAAATTTTATGGTTTTTCAAAGAGGCAATTCGTACCAAAACTACATTTTATGCCCAAACTAATATATTTTATACCCGAAATGACATTTCTAGGCCATTTTAGGTGAAATTCATGACTGATCTTGTCTCGTTTCAATTGATAAGTTAATCTGGCACTAACAGTAGGAATAGAGATTCACAGTAAACTAGTCATGCCAAAAAAAGAGCATAAAGACCTCTTCTAATGGTTAATTCGGCTGGTGACATTTTTTTTTTATTACAAGACATGTTTCTAATTCTGCGTTGTGTATTATCTTCATTAGCTCCTTTCAAACAATTTCGCGATTTTTTCGTTTTTTTAATGAAAAATACTCACATTTTGGGACCCCTTTCCCCTTAAAAAATGTTCTGCTGATGACTACGACACACGAATCAACTAATTATCCCACAAATTAAAATGGAAATATTAAAAACGACCAACCTTTCTTTTTACTGTTTCTTTTTTGCGCTAAGGAAATACAAATTAAACCCCTGTAGAAAAATTCTCATTTAACCCTATGTTTAAATCTACTTTTGTTCAGTACTAATAACTTGCATTTGGAGCTTCAAATCTACCTCAAATCTACCTCTTTTAACTCAGACATGTAAACGGGAATATTCTTTTTGGGGGCAGGGCAACAAGAAAAGACAAATTTTAGTTGATAATTTGAATAAGAAGTTTCTCTTATATTCAGGAAATTTAAGGATTTCGGGTGGGCCCGCATCTGGATGCCCCCCCCCCTGCGTACGTCCCTGTTTTTTGTCCCGGTGAAATGGAATAAAATCCGCAACTTTTTGAAAGATCTCGTTCACGAATATGTTTGAATCCGCTTTTGTCCAGCTTTAGTTTACAGCCAAGGAGTGGAATCTACTTGAAATTAAATAAAAAAAACAAGTTTTTTTTAACTGAAATTAAGGAACGACGTTAAAACTTAAAAAGAACAGAAATTATTCCGTATATGAAAGGGGCTGTCCCTTCCTCAACGCCTCGCTCTTTACGTTAAAGTTTTTCATTGTTTAAAAAAAACAGAGTTGTGAGAAAGTCAAACTTTAGCGTAAAGAGTGAGGCGTTGAGGAGGGGATATCCCATGTCATATACGGATTAATTTCCGTTCGTTTTAAGTTTTAAAGTCGTTCCTACTTTCAGTTAAAAAAAAACCTGTTTTTTATATTTAATTTTTGAAAGTTTTTGAATTAATGCAGGTTTTGATTTTGGCTCGCCGTACATGAATAATTAAAACAAAATTTGAATATACAAAATTTTACTTTTATTTGGTTAAATGGCTTTCTCGAAACCTGTTTAATTTTATTTACGAATGTTTTTATTAGTAATAAATATACGTAACTTACGAATCAACTTACGTAACGAATTTCTATATTCATATATTTTAATACGTATATTAGAGGGTTCGCCCCCTAGTCAATACCTTGCTCTTTAAGCTAAAGTTCGAATTTTGTTCCAATTCTTTAAAAATGACCCTTAATCACAAATGCCGTTAATTAGAATAAATAGCTATTATGAAAGTACTAAATAATCTTTGGCTTAAAGAGCGAAGTATTGACTAGGGGGTGAACCCAATCATATACGTAATGTTTTCGGTCGTTTTATATTTTGATGTTGCTCCTTACTTTCAGTTGAAAAACTTGTTTTTTTTATATATAATTTCTGATTTTTTTTAAAATAATGATGGGAAATGCGGCGCCCCCTTCATAGCAATGTCCCTTCCCTCATGAAAACTTCCTTCATGGAAAAATCCCCCCTGAAAACGTCTGTATACTTCCCAAAAACCAATACTACATGTTAACATTGGGTAAATTTCATAACTTTCAGCCCTCCCCCCGGGGAGTTCAGGGGATTAAGTCATCCTAAAATACATATTTATCATATTTTCGACCATGCTGAACAAAATGGCTATCTCAAATTTTGATCGGGTGACATTGAGAAAAAAATGAGCGTGGGAGGGGGTCTAGTTGCTCTCCAGTCTTTTTGGTCACTTAAAAAGGGCACTAGAACATTTAATTTCCGTTCGAATGAGCCCTCTCACGATATTTTAGGACCACTGGGTCGATACGATCACCCCTGGAAAAAAAAACAAAAAAAAAATAACCACGCATCCGTGATCTTTCTTCTGGCAAAAAATGCTAAATTCCACATTTTTGTAGATAGGAGCTTGAAACCTCTGCGGTAGGGTTCTCTGATACGCTGAATACGATGGTGTGATTTTCATTAAGGTTCTATAACTTTTAGGGGCCTTTCCCCCTTTTTTCGAAAATCAGCCAAATTTTCTCAGGCACGTAACTTTTGATAGGTTAGACTAAACTTGATGAAACTTATATATTTGAAATCAGAATTAAAATACAATTCTTTTGATATATCTATTGATATCAAAATTCCGTTTTCTACAGTTTCGGTTACCATTGAGCCGGGTCGCTCCTTACTTACAGTTCGTTACCCCGAACTGTTTGAAAAAAGCTATTAGGAAAATTTCCGCTCTGAGCACCCTGTTCCCCCCGAATACTAGTCTGCTGTTGTCCGTGACACTAGAATCAATACTTTATGCCACTAATTTCAGTCTGATTATGGCAAACAATCAACCCCTCTTAATTTTTTGTTCCAATGAGATGGATGAGATTTGACCCTTTAGGGAAAGATCTTATTCACGCCTATGTTTGAATCGGCTTTTGTTCAGCTTTAGTTTACACCCAGGGATTCAAATCTACGTCAAGGAACACATGTTAGAGCAACTTCCGTCCCAGTCAGTGGCTACACTTTTACTAAAATCAGTGTGGACCGAACGTTTGGTGAATCAGTATAAGATGAAGTTACAATTTTTAAACCTGAAAAGCCTTTTTAAACTGTTTTGGCAATAGTGTTGAAGATTCTTGATGGTACAACAAGTTACAAAATGGATACTGACTATATTTCGTCAAACCCATGAACGTGTCGATTCCCGTGATGAAAAATCATTGTGGATGTAACAAATCAGCATTATACATTTTTAGTTTCGGAATTCAATCTGCAGTTTTTTCATTACTGATACGGCTTATGACTACATCGACTGTAATGAGTGAAAAATCAGTTTGGAAGTAACAAATCAATATTATGTATTTTCAGTTTTTGAACTAAAAATGCTGGCCTTAGCTTTCTGATTTGGCTTGAAGAGTTTTACGGTTTGTATGTTAACAGAATATGACTGCTTTTTGGCAACATCGTGAGAGAACACAGTCGACACCTGTGATTAAAAACCAGTAGGTATTACAATTCAGTGAATAAGTACTAAAAGTTTACAATTTTCTGGATGAAAATGCCTTTTTGTACATCTCTGATTGCTGCGAACAGATTTTATGGAATTTTACGGTCCAACGAACTTCAACTGAAATTTGATCTTGACTATTTTTCATCAACCCTGTGAACCGTGTCTGCTGAATTGTTCAATTAAATTAACCTTAAGGTCGCAAAGAAATTATTTGTTAAATTGCACTATGAAGACAAAGAACATGGTGATAATAATGGATTATTTCAACTTCTATTGATGAATGTTTCATTTCTTAAATACTAATTTTCTTTAGTAAAACTATGCCTCCAAGTTATATATTTAATTGAGAGAAATCTAACCAGTTTGAAGTCCTTTCAACAGTCATTTTTATTTACTGGAAATTTGATTGATTGTTTAGTTTTCTATCAGTAGCCATTATGGATGATGTGTTTTTAATACCTGATCCAAACGTAACGCTACCCAGACGAGGAAAAACTGTCAGTATGATTATGATAAGCCCTGTTATGCAGCCAAAGGATCAAAGATCTCCACTTAAGATGCTGAACGCAAAGTCGCCGAAATTAACACGATTCGTACCTCATGTTTCTACTGATTTGGCGAGACATGTCCCAGAAACAAGGGAAAGGAAATTGAGTTATATCGATAAGGAACCACATCCAAAGAAAACTCAAAATTGTTCCCCTGTGACGATGGGAAATTCTCCACGAAGTCCTACTGTGAGACGTAGTCTTGTTTTTAAGACTCTTTCTGGGAAAGAGCCGATATATAGCAAAAATAAAAAGGTTGCTAGATCTTTGAAGTTTATTGAAGGTAAGACAAAAGGAACGTTATTTCAGAAAAAGATGAACGTGCAGTTGCAGTCCATTTTTAAAATAAATTGATAAAAAAACAAATTAAAGGTTGCAGAACTAAAATAACCAAATAAAACAATGAAACCAAATAAAAGGGTTGTTAAATCTTTGATGTTTATTGAATATAAGACAAAAAAAGCATTATTTCAGAAAGGACGGTTTCCCTCCGTCTAGTGAATAAAGTGGTAAAACAACAAACCTAAAGGTTGTAAAACTAAAAAAGAACAAAACAAAAAAACACACATTTTCTTATACTGACCAACGGTCTGCGTAGCACAGGTGCCGATCTCCTGATTCTCTGCTTTCGGCTGGGGGGGGGGGGCAATATGTAGTTGGGGGTAAATCATCCAACGTTTCCCATTTTGTTTCCCCGGATTTCTCCAGGTACCAATTTGGAGCTGGATCGAATCTGGCTGAGCTTGCAGAGTCATACCGCTGATCCCGTTCCAAGGCAAATAACCTTGGATCAAGGCAAATAATCTGGTTATTTGCCTTGGTGACAGGATGACAGGATGTTATATATATATATATATATATATATATATATATATATATATATATATATATATATATATATATATATATATATATATATATATATATATATATATATATATATATATATATATTTGAAGCGTAGGTGGTCGTTAAGTACGGTTGGGAGCTGTGGTTAGGTGTGTGTAGATTTCGAATTCTTCCAGTGTATATTTAGCTTACTAACCCAAAAGCTTTAAGCTCTCAGTTGCAGTCAAGGCTTGTGAAAGACAATACGCCACTGAAACCGCTATCACAAACACAGTGAGTCACAAACCTTGAGTTCACAGCATTAATTTAAAAACATAATATAACAAACAAGTAAATTGTTTATTTGAAACTATATTGATCTTCAGCTTCAAATAGTCTAAGACTTCAGGTTTTTAGCATTTAGGGACGCAAATTCCTTAATAGCGACTCTGAAATCGATTTTATCATTTACTTCCTGTTCAATGGAGACCAAAGGGAGGTTTGTCAACCTGAGCCTAGAAAAAATGTATTTTAATCCAATCACTTTCGACTCTTAAAAAAGGACTGAAAAACTCAATTTTGAATCGAGAGAGCGCTTTTCTAAGCTTTTACAACCGCCTATTGCATATGAAATGCAATACCGATCTCGATCTTCGGCGGTAATATACTTTAGTGCTACTTTCCTCCTCTCTTTTTGTTCTCTTCTTCTCTTTCCTTTGTGTTGTCTCCTGGAAAGTGCTACTCCAGGTAGTTCGCACACCCTGCACCCCCTTACGCCACCGGGTAAGACAAGAGGAAAATTATTTTCAAAAAGAAAGTTTCCCACTGTTTTCTGAACAAAGTGATAAAACGACAAAATTAAATATTACAAAATCAAAACAACCAAACCAAAAAAAAGGTCTGTTGGATATTTAAAGTTTACTGAAGTTAAGACAAAAGGAACATTATTTCAAAAAAAATAAATTTACAGTTTCACTTTTGTTTCTTGGATAAAGCAAAAAAAGCAACAATTCTTAATTTATTTTACTAATCTACCTTTTTGTATTAGTGCAGTGGAATCTATTGAATTTGATTTAATATCTTTGTGTCCAAAAACGGGAGAGCATATCTCGTATGTTCATAATTTTATAGGAAAGTGAAAGTAAGGTTTTTGGCATTTTTAACTCGAGAATTCAAATAAGACAGAATTAAAAAATGAAAATAAATAGTATACAGCTTTATATAATGCCCTCATTTTGGTAATTAGAACAGAAACGATGTTATTGACACATTGCGCACAACAAGTTTTTGTTTATTTTTACAATTAAAGAGTGAGCAAAACTACTTCGAGTTTGGTGGAATTTCGCCCCCAAACTACTTTTCCTGATTTTTTTTTTACACGTTCCACAAATTTTGCAAGGTGCTTGTTTCAGTTCATGACTCGAACTTAATTTTTTTGTCTAGGTTCCCAGCCACTTCCTTTAGAAATGTCAGTATTTTTCCACATTTTCATTTGTTGTCATACTATTCGCCTGTTTTTGCAATTTTGACTGATTCAGTCAAAATGTAGACCCCTGTAACGTTATTCCTTTTATAGGTTCTTACCTACAGAGTACTAGAAAGGACGAGGGCATCTCCCAGAAACAAGATTTGTCTGTTGAAGCCTTACCCCGTTAAAAATTAAAAAATTATGACCTGAAAACTCACTCATGGCCTCTCATCTATAACTTAGACAAAAATTATTCTGCCAAAATGAAACTTTGTTTTCATGATTCAAGCAAATTTTGGTTTAAGTGAAGAAACCCCACCCCGACCTCCCTCTTGTCCTTTCACTAGATACCTCTATCCTCTTGATCGTTTCCTTGATATATTTAATATCCCATGTTCGGTCGCATGAAAATAAATCCCTGAGCTTTATCTCTCTCCCAGACAAGACGACGCAAGTGCAATATTGCTTAAATATGCCCCATCCTCCTCCAACAGACCCTTGAAAATTTTGCATGTGCTTGGTGTAAATAAAATTCTATAAAATCCTAAATCTGGCACGTGCGGTGTTGAAATACTTTGATATCTAGTTGCTTTTAAGACTACCGAGAGTCGCCAACTTTCAGGAATACCGTACGCCAGTTGGCGCGTGCCAAGTGTGATGAAAGTATACCAAGCGAGGTGGAAAGGTACCAAGCGCTTTGGGGATTGTCTCACGCTGTACCACACATGGTGGAGCTTTGTGGCACACGTGGTACTTCGAGATATACATTAGTTGGCAGAAAGTGAGTAACCCCTTGTAGACCATTGTTTACGAATAAATTACAAAGAGTAGTTTAGTGACTGCTTCAAATTTCAAAAATCTATAAAGCACCCAATTACAATTAGCCTAATCAGGAGGTTAAACAATGCTTGTATGTTATTGTGAAGCCATTTTAGTGGTTTTGTTTTCTCGAAACTTTCATTTTTGGATTTAATATTGCCATTTGCCAAATGTACTTTAGTTTAACTGATTTGTTTCGATATTTTGGATATGTCTAAAATTTGTAATGCCGTTCCGTGTGTCTATACTTGCCCAAAGGAAGATAACAAGTTGTTTGGTTAGTTAGGAACTCGATTTGCAAATCGATTGATAATCGAATTCGCGAATCAAATTTAAATGATTTTTTTAATCTTTTGGATATGTCTAAAATTTGTGACGCTGTTCTATGAGTCTGCTTGTCATAAAGAGGATAAGAAATTCCTGGGTTAGTAAGAGACTCGATTGGCAAATTGAACTATCGAATTTACGAGTTGAATTGTATTCGTTTAACGCCCGAGACTCTGCTGCCCCAAATCAAAACGCATTAGGTATAGAGTTTAAGTATTGGACGGTTGTAATTTAAATTACCAAGGAAATTGAAATAAAAATATTTTAGTCCCCGGGACCAAACTCATGTCTTTTTATACGTGAAAACCGCAATTTCCCAAGATTCCAAGTTTTCCCAAGTTTTATTCTCCCTTAATCCGCTTGTTTTTTCTTATTGGAGATAAGTGTTGAAATAAAAGTAAGTCAAATTTTAATAAAAGAAATCTGTCACCTGTGGGAAACCAGCGACCACATGCATACAAGGCAGCCATTCTGCCGCTATACTACCTATGTAAGTTAATCTATCCACTTGACGAAACTTCTGCTTACCTAACATCAAATCATCACTCTCATTTATTTCTAGTCTAAGCGACTTAGTCTTCCTGACATTAATTTTCAAGCTTGTTCTTCCCCCCTGAATCATCAAAACCCTAAAAAATTTATTCGTTTAGCTAATATCTTACCGTATGAACATTTTGAGCATACTTTTAAACGATCGCAATAAATCCACTACAAAAAAGTCCCAAGGTGAAACAAAACAAAAAATCCCAAAGCCCACAAAAGAGGTACTTTTTCCAATTTCCATTTTGGTTACAAAACCGTGTTTTAGTTAAGTCATTAAACTAGTCAATATATATAAAAATAGTCAAAATATTTTAGTCCCCGGGACCAAACTTATGTCTATTTATACGCGAAAACCGCAATTTCCCAAGATCCCTCTTTTCGTTGTTAAACAGTATAAAGTTCTTAGGGTAGTATTGTATTTTGTCAGCGTTGCCAAATTGAACCATTGAAAAAATAAGCAAAACTAGTTAGTTAAATTAGACAACACTAATCGTTCATAATAATTCAAAAACTAATAGCATGCTGATACCAAATACAACTACACCTTCAAAGGAAAGCTACAATTTGTTAAGCTATTTGATCTCATATGTTTTTTGCTTTTTTTTGCTGATTTTTTCCCGTGTTTCTTTTTTTAATTTTGTTGCCCACTACTACTAAAAACTGCGTAACGGCATATGGATGTCTTTTTTATTAGAAATTGAATTTCTGCGGTTTTTCTTATTTTTAAAATATAAATATTTTTGTTGGTTTCTACTTAACCAATTCAAGCAATCAGTTTATTTCCCCTCCTATTGGTGCTTAAGGCTACGTGATGTACATCGAAATAGTATGATTTGAACCAGACTAAAAGTTTATTGTTGAAGCCCCCCCCCCAAAAAAAAATGGCCCGTGATCAAACACGTTTCACTCTATGGAGGAACTTGACATTGAGAATAATAGTTGTATTAATATTTTATTATTTTATTAGTTAAGCAGAAATCGGTTGTACATTTTTTACAGTGTACCAATCTGTTAATACAATCGGTTGTACGCAGAAATACGGTTGTGCAGTTTACTGGAATTAATTTGTACTGGATGTGTCGGAATACATTCGATGTGTCGAATGTATTATTTTATGGAGAGGGGGAGACTTGGAGAAAATGAAAATATTTTACTCCAATCGTCTTTGCATCCAAAAACGCAAACATCGTTTACGGGAAAAAGGTCAATTATATGAAAAGTGTTAGAAGTGATGGGTCAAAATGTAAGAATGTCGAGTTTTTCGATGGATTTGCACTTACAAAGGTTTCCAACCTGCTTAAAGTGCGCGTTGTACATATGGAGACATATATACTTTGAACCCTGAATTGAAGCCTGACAAAAAAACATCTTTCCGAATGTACAAAATAAAGATTTCAAAATCAAGAACAAAAAGGTGTGAAAAACACTAAAAAGGTTAAAGAACATACAAAGATTAAAATATATTTGCTTAGATCACAGTTACGAAGATAAAATAGGCCAAGAGAGCGTGGAAAGGAATCATAAAAGCATTCACGAACGCAGGGGGAAGGGGAGCTTCGGCTTTGGTTCTCCGTGTGAAATTCTGAAATTTCTTTTTTTTGTAAATTTGCCTGTTTTACTGCTATTTTTAAGCCCCCCCCCATCAGTTCTTTTATACATGCCTGCTAAAAAAGAAGAACTTCGAATGAAAATGAAAACGGGAAAGGAAAAATTAAAGAGAACAAAGAAAAAGTTACCTAAGCATCTTTTTTTCTTTGTTTAAAGGTTTTAAGAACCTTTCTACTTCGTCAGCTAAAGATGGTCTTTACGATTAATAAAATGTGGGCAGGAGTTTTGTTAAAAAAAAATATATGAAAATCAATAACAAATAAAATTTCATATTTCTTTCCTTGACATTTCAAACTCTCAACAACTTTTCTCCCAATAGTGTCCTGTCTTCACAAAGACAAACACGAAAAGGCGTTTAAATAGGATTAAATAATTTAATAGTTACTAATGTGTTTGTTTCAGAGCGTCAAAAGGGAGACGTCGGATTGGCAATCGTGGAAAGTTTAAACTTGTCTAGGAATGAATTAAAGAAGATGGAAAAACTCAATAAAATCAATATACACTTGCAAGGTGAGAGTTTGAAACTTTGTATGACTTACAGACTATAGGCCTAGACTATGCTAATGTCAGGGACCTACGCAGGGTAGGTGTTTGGAGTCTGGCTATCTCAATCCTAATTTTCCTGAATTCCTGGGAACTTCTTATCGAAATTATAAGATAAAATTTATTTTCTTTTTGCCTTCCCCCCAGAATAAAATATATAATTTCTTAAACCACATTGGCCTGACATCACATAAAGAAAGAAAAACGAGCAAAAATGGGGTTTTTATAGGCCAAATGAAGATACTGAAAAAACGAAGCGAATATTTCGAGAGGACAAACGCCTCTCTTCTTCAGCGCGAACCGAAACGATGTATCAATAAAAGCCAAAAATTAAAAGAATTAAAACCAAATACCTAACAACCATAAAAGCGAGTTATTCGCCAATATCCGCGATTTGCACAAAATCCAAAAAATGTGATCTGCCATCGACGGATGCCATCGACGGATTGTTCGCTAGTATCCGTCGATGGCAGATCATATTTTTTGGATTTTGTGCAAATCGCGGATATTGGCGAATAACTCGCTTTTATGGTTGTTAGGTATTTGGTTTTAATTCTTTTAATTTTTGGCTTTTATTGATACATCGTTTCGTTTCGCGCTGAAGAAGAGAGGCGTTTGTCCTCTCGAAATATTCGCTTCGTTTTGTCAGTATCTTCATTTGGCCTATAAAAACCCCATTTTTGCTCGTTTTTCTTTCTTTAATAAAAGTTATGCTTACCTGCCAGGTTTTAGTTCGAAACTAATAACACATTTTTCTTTGCTCTATACACTGGCCGTAGTGCTACTCGTCTAGACGACCTATAGCAGAGAATTCCCCTCCAGGGAAAGAGAGGTTTCTCAACGAAGTTTCCTCTAAACGAGAGGTTTTCTCAACGCATTATTGCTACGTGGAATATTCCACGTATTCCACGTACGTTAATTTAGAACAGGAGAATCGGAATGATCAGCAGGTTAATTTAGAACAGAAGAATTGAAGTGTTCAGCAGGTTCATCAGGTTGTTTGAAAATAAGAGAATCGAAGTGATTAACAGGATCATCAGGTTAATTTAGAACAGGGGAATCGAAGTGATCAGCAGGTCCATCAGGTTAGTTTAGAACAGGGGAATTGAAGTGATCAGCAGGATCATCAGGCTAATTTAGAACAGGAGAATCGAAGTGTGATGGAACATGCGTAGCCGATCCGTGCGGCCTTTGTAACAGTGCGTAATTGTGATTGTATCGACAAGGGTGACTATAATGTGACCCAAACATTATACAGTATTATTGCTTGAATTCAGAAATATATTGAAAATAGCTAGGATGGTCATCTCCTTGTCTCTGAATTTTATCTAGTTAGATTATGACTGATCATATATGAAAGTTTTTTTTTATTCTATGCCTTACTTTCTGTTATTTCTGGACCCTAACTCCACAGAGAAACAGAGAATTTCTTCATAAAAAGATGCGGAAAAATCAAAATAAAAATGTTGAGTTTTTGAAGAACCCAAGAAATTTTCGTTTATTTACTCGCTTAAAATTTTATACAAAAAACCAATAAAGCTTCGAATAATACATTCATCGTGCAAAATAGTCATTTGAGGTATGCTTAGTATGCTTTTAAAACCAATCAGGTTTTACAAGAAAAAAGACAACACGTCAGTGCTACCCATACAAAAAAGTGGTTCTCCTCTTTCAAGGTGGGTAGGGGGCTGTAACTTACCTGTAAGGAGTTTTCGACAATGGCGATCCCAATGGCCGGCACTATCTTCAAGGGTTTTCAGGCCATCTTTCGAAATTCCGGCAAATTTATTTTCGCAATAAGATTTTACTATAAAAACTAAGCGCAATAATAGCTACCATAACACTTCAAACGGTGATTTTCCTTCACTCGACAGTCTCTTTTTTTCAAAACGCGTTTTAAAATTTTTGGTCACTATGGGCTAGAACCATGATTGTTAAAATCTACTATCCAGAATTAGGACTTGGAATGATGTCATCAGCTTGCAAAAATACATCACAAGAAAAAGAATGGAACTGCAACACACTTTCTAACACGGAATTATAGGGCAATAATTTGTACTTTTTCTATATTTTTACTATTTAGGAAAAAACATTGTTCCACAGAAATCTTAACCACCTTATATTCGCTGTAATGTGGAACAATAAAGTTGGGACATATAACCTTTCGTCTTGCTCCTGATATAATATAAAAATCCCTCTAAAAATTTATTAGGAATGATAGCAAGCCTCCATTTGTAGAAAAATATAGGAGAAAATTGTAAAAAGCTTGATATCAAACAGTTCGTGGTAACGGACTACATGTAAGGATTGACTCGGCCCAATAGTAACCGAAACTCTAATAAAAGGAATTTTATAACAATTAATACATTAAAAGAACTGTCTTTTTTTCTGATTCTAAATATATATTAGATAAAAAAAACAAGCTTTTTTAACTGAAAGTAAGGAGTGACATTAAAACTTAAAACGAACAGAAATTATTCCGTATATGACAGGGGCTGTCCCCTCCTCAGCGCCTCGCGGTTTACGCTAAAGTTTTTTTATTATTTATAAAAAAAAGAGTTGTGAGAAAGTCAAACTTTAGCGTAAAGAGCGAGGCGCTGAGGAGGAAACAGCCCCTTTCATATACGGAATAATTTCTGTTCGTTTTAAGTTTTAATGTCGCTCCTTACTTTCAGTTAAGAAAACTTGTTTTTTTTATTTAATTTTTGAACGTTTTTGAATTAATGCAGGTTTTGATTTTGGCTCACCGTACATGAATAACTAAAACAAAATATGTATATTAATTTTACTTTTATTTGGTTAAATGGCTTTCTCGAAACTTGTTGAATTTTATTTACGAACGTTTTTATTAGTAATAAATATACGTAACTTACGAATTAAATTACGTAACGAACTTCTATATTCATATATTTTTAAGACGCATATTAGTGGGTCCGCCCCATATTAAATACATTGCTCTTTAAGCCAAAGTTCGAATTTTTCTCCAATTTTTTAAAAATGACCCCTTAGTCACAAAGGCCGTGAATTAGAATAAATAGCTCTTACGAAAATACCAAAAAATGTTTAGCTTAAAGAGCGAGGTATTGACTAGGGGGTGAACCCAATCATATAGCTAATATTTTCTGTTCGTTTTAAGTTTTGATGTTGCTCCTTACTTTCAGTTGAAAAACTTGTTTTTTTATATTTCATTTCTGATTTTGTTTTTAAATAATGCTGGGGAGCCCGGCGCCCCCTTCATAGCAATGTCCTTTCCGCCATGAAAACTTCCTTCATGGAAAGATCCTCTCACATAACCCCCGACCCACCCCCACCCCCACTACCAGAAAAAACTCCCCCTGAAAACGTCTGTATACTTCCCAATAACCAATGCTATATGTGAACATTGGGTAAAGTTCATAACTTTCAGCCCTCCCCCTGGGGGCTTCGGGGGATGATGTCATCCTAAAAGACATAGTTATCGTATTTTCGACCATACTAAACAAAAGGGCTATCTCAAAATTTTGATCGGGTGACTTTGGGTAAAAAATGAGCGTGGGAGGGGGCCTAGTTGCCCTCCATTTTTTTGGTCACCTAAAAAGGGCCCTATAAATTCTAGTATTTGTTCCAATGAACCTTCCCATGACGTTCTTGGATAACTTGGTCAGTAAGATTACCCCTGGGAAAAAGAAAAAAAAAACAAAAAAACAAATAAACACGCATCCCTGACCTTTCTTCTGGCAAAAAATGGAAAATTCCACATTTTTGTAGATAGGAGCTTGAAACCTCTACAGTAGGTTTCTATCTATTTTAGAGGGTCTTTTCCCCTTTTTTCGAAAATAAGCCAAATTTTCTCAGGCGCGTAACTTTTGTTGGGTAAGATTAAACTTGATGAAATTTTTATGTTTTAAATCACAATTAAAATCTGATTCTTTTGATGTATCTATTGGTATCAAAATTCTGTTTTTTTGACTTCCGGTTACCATTGAGCCGGGTCGCTCCTTACTTACAGTTCGTTACCACGAACTGTTTGATAATATAAATATATTACCAATCAAAAGTTAGGAGCCTGCGAAAATTTGCCTGATTTTCGAAGAAGGAGGGAAATACCCCCAAATAGTCAAGTGGTCTTGATGAAAATCACAACATTAGATTCAGCATATCAGAGAATCCTATTGTAGAGGTAGAGGTATAACTGTTTATTGATTGTTGTCGTTGTTTTTCCCCAGGGGTATCATATTGAACCAACGGCCCGACAAGGTCAGGAGAGGGCTTGTTCAAATGGATATTGGAAGTTCTAGTGTTCCTTTTGAGTGACCAAAAGGATTGGAGGGCAACTAGCCCCTCTCCCACGCCCCTTTTTCCCAAAGTCATCCAATCAAAATTTTGAGGTAGCCATTTTGTTCAGCATAGTTGATAGCCGCTGTGCAAAAAGTGGGGTAGCAAAGTAGCAATGCTACTTGGCAGTTCTAGAATTTGTTGGCATATTTTGTCTGAAAAGACCAAAAATACCATTTTTACGTATAAAAATATTTTTTGCTAAAAGAAAAGCTGTCAAAACACAAGTTGTGCAGCTAAATTGTCGGCAGTTTTTGGAATTCTCTCAAATTCTGCTACTGGCAGCCTTGAATTTTTTTCCATACCTGGTTGAAAGGTCCAACAACTATGGCTCTGGGGATTACATGACCCCCACAGCCTGCGGAGAAAGGGCTGTAGGTTATGGAATTTGCCCATTGTTTAGATCACTGTATATATAATATACACTGTATATATAATATATAATTATTTCAATACATATATAAAAATCGGTAATTAGTAGTGCAATGTTATTATTAGGTGTTTTTAGGAATTACAAGTAAGTTTCGAAGTCTCGAGTTGGTTTCAAAGGCATTTTGAGAAAGTTTCTGCCAAAATAAGCGTTCCAGGGTAATTGGAACGCTGATGGCACATCAAATGAGAGGAGCTGTTTGTACGCACCTAGATGCTTTTCTCTGTCTACAATTGATTTTGAATTGTTCGGTTGATTTTGAATTGAGATTATCAAGTATTTTGCAGTAGGTTGCACAGGTTAGGTCAGGAACCCTTATCGCTATCTAAATTCACAAAGTGCAAAGATTTTCAAACAGAGGTGTTTATTCTTCAAAGTTCAGGAAAGGGCTGCCCGTTTCATACGAAAACATTGATTGAAAACGAAACTAGTCTTATCGCGTCTCGGCTCTCCGCCAACACAGGTAATTAGCCTTTTTCAAGTTTCACAGGAACTACAATCTGAGAAAATAAATATCACGACGTGAAAAAAAATTTATAAACCATCCAGTGGCGGATCCAGAGGGGGGGGTCGAAGGCCCCCCCCCTAACGTAGTCTAAAGTAGCGTAATTTACCTAATTAACGCAAGTTTGCATTAATTAAACTTGCTCCTAACGTAGCCTAAGTTTATCGGATCAACCTATTTTGCCCCCCCCCCACCAAAAAATCCTGGATCCGCCCCTGAAACCATCACATCTATTCCATCAGTTATTAGAAGAAAAAAATGCCTTATGTTCACAAACTTCGTCAACCCCCGGCCCCCTTTCTTAGAAATTCTACATAGGCCAATCAGTTAAGTCCATTGTATATAAATAATAGATTAAGTCATAATTTGTATATAAATTAAGTCATACCTGTGAGGTGGGACATTTGCAAACCACTTGGTCGGCTCACCAAGTTTTTTTCGGCTTTCGCAATTTCGAATAACACAACTTCGAACCATTTCTCATTGACTGACGCATACCCACTATCCCGCTAATGCATGGAGAAGTGGGAGGAGCTTTTTGTTCGCACCGAGAATGAAGAGCCAGAAATCATCTGCGGTAAACTTACTGACTAATTGTATATACAGTGGTTTAGATGTAGCAAAGTAGCAATGCTACTGCTCAGCTCTAGAATTTTTTTGGCATATTTTGTCTGAAAATACCAAAAATACCATTTTTACAAACAAAAATACTTTTTGCTAAAAGAAAAGCTGTCAAAACACAAGTTGTGCTGCCAAAATGTCGGCAGTTTTTGGAATTCTCTCAAATTCTACTACTGGCAGCTTTGAATCTTTTTCCATACCTGGTTGAAAGTTCCAACAACTATGGCTCTGGGGATTACAGGACCCCGCACAGCCTGCGGGGAAAGGGCTCTAGGCTATGGAATTTGCCCATTGTTTAGATGTAGTAATTGTAATTGGAAAATATTCGGAAATTCTTCAAGGGGTATTTTATAAGGGTGGGGGATTTATCGGTTTAATTTTCCAGAGAGAGGGGAGTGTTTTTTTCTGGCATGGTTTGAAAAACGTTCAAAAATTAAATATATAAAAAAATCTTTCAACTGAAAGTAAGGAGCAACATTGAAACTTGAAACGAACTGGAAATATCCCGTATACGAGAATGGAGCTGCCCCTCCTCAATCCCTCACTCTTAAAGCTAAAGTTTGACTTTTTGTCTCACTGCTGTAAGAACGACTACTGAAACACAAGGGCCATTGATTTGCAATAAGAACCTTTTTTAAAGCACTAAAAACGTCAGCGGAACGATCGTGGGATTCAAGAGGTGACAACCCCCCTTATGTACGGAATAATATCTGTTCGTTTTAATTTTTAATGTTGATCCTTACTTTCAGGTGAAATAAAATGTTTTTTTTTATTAAATCTCGAAAGGTAATGTGACCCAACTTCCTACTTACCTGTTTGGTCTATTTTAAAATAAGTTTGGACAGTACCAGGCTGTTCTTTTCCCATCAAGCCTTTCCCATCAAGGCCACATGCAGTATTTTTCTTCGGGGGGGGGGGCTACAAAAAAGCTTTTAAAAATACATTAAAATTTTTGTGTATGCATTTTTGATACGTTTTCGCAACTCGGACAAAAATTTCGGAAGGGGAGGGATTCAAACCCCCTAACCCGCTGGAACCTCCTTTGGTTCCCAATCACAGATTCATTCAAAAAATCCCCCAGTTCAATTTCTTTCCTTTCTTAATCTGTCCGCATTTCCTTATTTTCCTCCTCCAATAATTGTCTTTTAGCTTCAGAAATCGGAAATTGAATACGTTCATTGCCCCTCTTAAGAACTGAGTGATTTTATTTAACCTTAAAGCAAAGAATTATTGAGCAAATTTAAATTGCAATTTAGGTAAAAAGGTTCTATTAGGACAAGTTAGAGTGGGCAACTTAAGTTCTTCAAAAGAATGTCCCACTACAGGCCTATCCTCAACGAGATTTTACTAATACGGGATTGAAATAGCGCTAATTTCAAAAATCAATTGAAACCAAACCCGTTCACTACAGAGGTTTTGCTGACTTCCAGAACCGTTGTTTTTTCTTACTTATCTTGGCATTGCCAGGGATGACGTGTACTTATATCTACTAATTAAATTTAAAGAAAGAAGTTTTTCAACTGAAAGTAAGGAGCAACATTAAAACTTAAAAAGAACAGAAATTGTTACATATATCAGGGGGCTGCCCCTTCTTCATCCTTCGATCTTTACGCTAAAGTACTAAATTTCTTTAAATATACTTGTCATTCAAATGGCCCTTAGGTTTCTGGAGCAATTCTTAATGAATTTAAACAAAAAGTCAAACTTTTCTTTTTTGAATTTTGAAATTTAGTATAGGCTACTTGTATGCTGCTAAGAATGTTAAAAATTGTTTATGATTTTGATCCTAACTACTCAAAATGCAACCTTGATTTTTTATTTTCTTTTTTTTACAGGTCCTTGGTAGAATAGGCGGTACTTATATTATAGACAGCGCGCTAGCGCTGCCTAAGTAAATAACGATGTGGGCACAATGTTTTTTTTTTGGTTCTCCATACCCGGGCACTTCGTATCGAAGGAGTTGTCGTATAAACTTCGAAAAAGGCTCATTCGATTGGAAATTGGAGGGGCTAGTGCCCTTTTTATCAGTCGAAAGTGATTGGAGGCCAACTAGCCCCCCAGGCCCATCATTCCCCCAAACACATGCAATCAAAATTTTGAGATAGCCATTTTGTTCAGCGTAGTTGACTTCCAGATAGAAAATATATTTTTGAGGAGGACACTCCTCCACAACCCTCAGGGCAAGGGTTTTAAGTTAGGCCCTGGGGACATATAAGGTTTTTATAGAAGGCGTTGTCGTGGAAACTTCAAAAGAGGCTCATTCGATTGGAAATTCAAAGGGCTAATACCCTTTTTAAAAGTCGAAAGTGACTGGAGGGCAACTAGCCCCCCCTCACGCCCATCATTCCTCCAAACACATCCAATCGAAATTTTGAGATAGCCATTTTGTTCAGCGTAGTTGATTTCCAGACAATTTCTGTTCGTTTTGGGTTTCATTTATTTATCGATGCTGATTTGTGGTAGTTTCACGCTTGGTAGATTATTTGGTTTTATTTTTGCTCATTTTTTGTTTAATGGAGTTCTTTACTTTTCTTTGAAAAACGTATGTTGTGGAAAAAGTTTTTTAATTAATATTGTACAAGAAACACTCGAGAAGTGAAGTTTGGTTAATGCTAATGAAATAAAACAAAATATGATGAGTATATAATATTTTCTTGGCAAAATTGTGAAAACTACAACTTAGAATTATGTGCCCAGAACGCAGAAAAGTCCTTAAGAATCGCGTTGAAAGAAGTTCTGCATTTATCGGTCCTTGGCAAATCCCAAATCTTAAGTTGAACATCCATGGTGAGACACTATATTCTGTCATTAGGCATTCCAAACTAACGAGTTATGTCCCATCTGATTTTCGCGATCCAAATTCTCAAGTGTTTCTCATGTAATAGATAAGTACCAAATAGGCTACCCTAAGAATTCCCACTTAGCCCCTTTTCAGATGGGCACTAGGGGTTCGTTTACGTATACTGTTGTATGGTATACTGTGAATTACGCGCAAGGACTTACTGGTGTTGGGATTCTAGGAGAACAGAAGCATAATGAAAACTTAGAAAAATAATTTGTATTTGATTATTTGGAAGACTTTATAAACTAAAATCTTGTATATTATGGCTGCTTTGAGGGTGCGGCATTAGAATTTTGCCAAAATTTTTCGAGATTGCGCTGTAAATTATACGGTAAGTTTCGGTAGTTATACTGATCAATTAATTTAAAAAAAACATCGTTTTTTTCTGATGAAAGAAAAGAGTAAAGTTGAATTTGTTCCCTGTTTTTTTCCCTGGCCATAGAGCCTTACGGGGGAGTTTATATTGAAGTGTATTTTGTTAAGTTTATTGATTGAATAAATTGAAAAATTGATTGAATACTAAAACCGACAAAAATTAATGCTTCATAGTTTAAACAACATATTGAAAACTGTTTCAAATAAAATGACTCGTGATATTTCCCTATATTTATGGAATTCAGAAAAACAGCGCTTTCCTGAAAACACAAAACCGACGTCGCGAAACAGGAATAGGGGCAGAATATCCTTAAGTAGGCGGCAGAAAATAAAAGACTAATTTTGCTAAGCTCTCAATAGTCTTTGACCGACCGTGAAATGAATCAATTTAACTATGCAATTTTCATTCTCTAAAAAACTCGAGCAAGCCTTGTTTTCTAGTAAACATACTTTAGGGGTTTCAAGGCTCTTATCGAAATTCTCAAAATTGAATGTCATTATTACAAATATTTACCTGTTAAATTCATACAATATAGTGAAATTTTATAGAGATTTTAGAAAACTGAAGGACATTAAAACTGTGGAGATTATCCCGATGCTCTTTCTATGCTTCTCAGAATTTCAGCTCCAGAAACGGCATAAAAATGTACCATATGGCACTTGAACATCTCTAAAAGTATTGAACCATTAACCATTTCTAATGACGTTACAGTATCCTGCTAGTTCTGACGGTCAGCGTACTATTTATGAAAATTAATAAAGGGACTTGGAGGGAGAGTATACAGGAGGTGGATTTCAAATCTCAGGTTGTTTTTTTGTTGTTTTTTTTTTTGCCGCGGAGCCTGCGGTTTTATGATGGTACCCGTTTCTGCTTTCCGGTCTTTCAACTCCAAAAATGGTACCCGAAGTATACTTTGGGTGCCATATGGCACTTTATGATACCGTTGTCAAGTCGAAGATATTAAAAGCACGTAGATATACAGATTAACTTTCAAATGAGCCCTTAAACAGCTGTTTTCGGCGTCCCAGTGCCCCATCTAGCGGTGGAGAAAAACAAAGAAGAAATTGAAAGTGTCACATCCAAAAAGTACTTTTCCTTGTTGTTTAAGGTGAGCGGCTGTAATTTTCCGGCGAGAGGTTATGACCATGGTGATTCCAGTAGTGCCCTTTTTATGTCGATTCGATGCAATTTTCAAGAGGTTTCTGCCTCTTCTTCGAAATTACTATAAATAATTTTGCAATAATATTTTACTATTAAGATTAATCAAGAGAATATTTACATCTCCTGAATCAGCTATAAATGATTTTTTTTTCTCACTTGACAGTTTTTGAAAATGCTTTTTAAAACTTTTAGTTACTATGGGCTGGTTTTCGCTCTTTGCTAGGTTGCAGCTATTGCTGCAAATTTGATCCGATAGACTCCCAAGAATCATCAAAGCCAGGCACATTTAGCTACGTTTGGCTTGTATGACCTCGCTATTCCATTTAAATTTACCAGATTTTTCTTCCATAGCTCTTCTGTGGGTGTCTGTACCAAGGAACATTTCTTATGCAATAAGTTGCTCTTGGCCCAAGGGATTGTCACTGTAAGATTCAAACTAATCAGGACAAAAAGTTTTTTGTCCCTTTCCAGGACTTCCTTTCCCTCCCACAAAAAAATAATTCGTCCCTTTGACACTGATCCCTGAAAGTTTGGTGTCAATCGTACACCCAACTAGAGCAAGTCTTCTTTTTCCGTGATATACCACAATTGTAAACTTTTGGCACATTGCTTTAGTAAATATGGAGGTTATGCCATTCTCGGAGGCAAATATATTCGACCTTTCAACTATTTTGGACGAAATAGCCATCTTAAGATTTTAATTGGGTGTCTTGAGGCTACGAAAGGGCCATGTCAGAGGCAACGCTATAGCGTTGCCTATAGTAAAGACCATACGGCTCCAATGTTTTATTATTATTAATTAAAAAATTTTTTTCCATAAAATAAGTTTTTCAAACAAAAGTAAAGAACGCCATTAAACAAAAAATTAGCAAAAATAAAATCAAAAATCTACCATGCGTGAAACTACCACAAATCAGCATCGATAAATAAATGAAACCCAAAACGAACAGAAATTACAATAAATAACCGAGTTAAACTTGAAACGAGCAGAAATTAACATAAGTTGGGCACAAAACCTGAACAAAATTTGCACTTTACTGAAAAAAATCAAATGAATATGCATTGTTAGTTTAATATACATATACTAATATTTAGTAATTAAAATGTTAATATTATTTGATTTATTAAAGTTATAAAAGTAAAAACTTTTTATTTTTTTCAGCAAAGTGCAACCTTATATGCCCCCAGGGGCATATTCAATCTAGTTGCCCTTCAATCACTTTCGACTGTTAAAAAGGACACACGCCACTCCAATTTCCAATTGAATGAGCCCTTTTCGAAGTTTCTACGACAATTTCTTCGATACGAAGTGCCCTGCTCTAAAGAAGAAAAAATAAAAAAAATAAATGATACATTGTGCAAACATTGTTCTTATATGCCCTCAGGACATAACTTGAAACCCTTGCCACGAGCGTTGTGGGAGAGTGTCCTCCTCAAAAACATATTTTATATCTAGAAATCAACTACGCTGAACAAAATGGCTATCTCAAAATTTTGCTTGGATGTGTTTCGGGGAATGACTGGCGTGGGGGGGATAGTTGCCCTCCAATCACTTTCGACTATTAAAAAGGGAACTAGCCACTCCAATTTCCAATCGAATGAGCTCTTTTCAAAGTTTCTACGATAACTCCTTCGATACGAAGTGCCCGGGTATGGAGAAGAAAAAATAAATAATACATTGTGCCCACATCGTTCTTTACTTAGTCAGCGCTATCGCGCTGCCTATGATTATTATTATTATAATAATCAATTTTTTTCTCAGAGGCACTTCATATGGAAGGGGTCGTCGTAGAAACTTTAAAGAGGGCTCATTCAAATGGAAATCGAGAGTTCTAGTGCCCTTTTTAAGGGCCAAAAATGATTGGAGGGTAAATAGTCCCCCACGCCCATCATCCTCCCAAACACATCCAATCAAAATTTTGAGATAGCCATTTTGTTCAGCGTAGTTGATTTCCAGATAGAAAATATATTTTCGAGGAGGACACTCCCCCACAACCCTCAGGGCAGGGTTTTAAGTTATACCCTGGGGGCATATAAGGTTTTTATAGAAGGTGTTGTCGTGGAAACTTCAAAAAAGGCTCATTCGATTGGAAATTCAAAGGGCCAGTACCCTTCCTAATAGTCGAAAGTGATTGGAGGGCAACTAGCCCCCCACGGCCATCATTTCCCCGAACACATCCAATCAAAATTTTGAGATAGCCATTTTGTTCAGCGTAGTTGATTTCTAGATAGAAAATATATTTTTGGGGAGGACACTCCCCCACAACCCTCAGGGCAAGGGTTTTAAGTTATGCCCTGGGGGCATATAAGGTTTTTATTGAAGGCGTTTTCATATAAACTTCAAAAAAGGCTCAACTAGCCCCCCCCCCCCCTCACGCCGATCATTGCCCCAAACACATCCAATCAAAATTTTGAGATAGCCATTTTGTTCAGTGTAGTAGATTTCCAGGTAGAAAATATGTTTTTGAGGAGGACACTCCCCCACAACCCTCAAGGCAAGAGTTTTAAATTACACCCTGGGGTCATATAAGGTTTTTATAGAAGGCGTTGTCGTAGAAACTTCAAAACAGGCTCATTCGATTGGAAATGCAAAGGGCGAGTGCCCTTTTTAATATTCGAAAGTGATTTGAGGGCAATTAACCCCCCTCTCACGCCCACCTTTCCTCCACACACATCCAATCAACATTTTTAGACAGCCATTTTATTAAACGTAGTTTTAATTTCTGGAAACTAAGTCTTCGAGGATGAGAACCCCCTCATAGCGATCAGGGCGAGGGTTGAAAGTTATCCCCTGGGGGCATATAAGGTTTTGTATAGACATCATTGTCGTAGAAACTTCAGAAAGGGCTCATTCGATTGGAAATTCAAATGGCTAATTCTCTTTTTAATAGTCGAAAGTGATTCTAAGGCAACTGACACCCCTTCCACGTCCGCCATTTCCCCGAACACATCCAATCAAAATTTTGATATAGCAATTTTGTACAACGTAGTGGAAAGTTCTGGAAATTATCTGTTTGAGCAGGACACTCCTCCACAGTCTTCAGGGGCAAGGGTTATAAGTTATGCCCTGGGCGCATATATGGTTCTTGTGGAAGGAATGCTCGTATAAACTTCAAAGAGGGCTCATTTGATAGAAAATTCAAAGTTCTAGTTCACTTTTTAAGCGTCAAAAGATATTGGAGGGTAACTAGCTCCCCCCCCCCCCAAACCTTTTCCCTCAAATGCATCCAATAAAATTTTTAATATAGCTATCTTTTTAAAAATAGTTCAAAGATCATATAACAAAAATTCCGATGTCAACAGAACCCACCAGGGCCCAGGGGCAGGCGTTGTAAGTTATGCCCTGGGGGCATATATGGGTCTCATAGAAGGGATGCTTGTACTAACTTCAAACAAGGATCATTTGATTGGGTAAACACAGCCCCCCAGGGCCAGAGGGCAGGCCTTGTAAGTTATGCCCTGGGGGAATATATGGTTCTTATTGAAGGGATGCTCGTAAAAATTCAGAGATGGCTCATTTGATTGGAAATGGAAAGATCTGGTTCAGTTTTTATAGTCAAAAGAGATCGTTGGGAAACTAGCCCCCCACGCCCCTTTTTCCCCAAATTCCTCCGCCAGAAATTTTGAGATAGCCATTAAGTTAAAAATTGATCAAAAGTCAGATAACAAAAACTCAGGTTTCGTCTCAACCCCCCAGGGGCCGGGGGCAGGCGCTGTAAGTTATGCCCTGGGGCATATGTTGTTCGTATGAAAGGGATGCTCGTATAAACCTCAGAGAGGGTTCATTTGATTAGATATTAAAAGTTCGAGATCACTTTTAATAGTCAAAAGAGATCCGAGGGTAACTAGCCCCCCTCCCCCCACGCCTTCTTTTTCAAAACCCATCTAATGAAAATTTTGAGATAGATATCTTGTTAAAAATAGTTCAAAGGTCGGATAAGAAAAAATCCGTTGTCAATAGAACCCCCCTGGGCACAGGGGAAGGCGTTCTAAGTTATGCACTAAGGGCATATATGGTTCTTATGAAAGGGATGCTTGTTTAAACTTCATAGAGGGCTCATTTGATTCGAAATTGAAAGTTCTAGTTCCCTTTTTAAGAGTCAAGGGAGTCAATCTAGCCCCCCCCCCACGCTCTTTTTTCCCCAAATCCGTCCGCTACAAGTTTTGAGATAGCCAGTGTTTTGGAAATTGTTCAAAAATTAGATAACAGCCCCTCCCCCCAGAGCCCGGGGAATAGGCGTTGTAAGTGGTCCTGGGGGCGTATATGGTTCTTATGAAAGGGATGCTTGTATAAACTTCAGAGGGGGCTCATTTGATTGGAAATTGAAAGTTCTAGTTCAATTTTTAAGAGTCAAAAGATATCCTAGGGAAACTAGCCCCTCCCCCACACACCCTTTTTTCCCAAAGCCCATCTGATAGAATTTTTATAATAGCCATTTCACTAAAAATAGTTCAAAGGTCAGATAAGAAAAATTCCTGTGTCGACGGAACCCGCCAGGGCCCGGAGGCAGGTGTTATGAGTAATGCTATAGGGGCATATATAGTTCTTTTGGAAGGGATGCTCGTATAAACTTCGGAGAGGGCTGATTTGATTTGAAATTGAAATTTCTTGTTCACTTTTTAAGAGTCAAAAGAAATCGGAGGGCAACTAACCCCCCCTCCTCCATGCCCTAAATTCATCAGAATTTTTTTTTTTAGATAGACATTTTGTTAGAAATAGTTCAAAGTTCTGATAAAAAAAAAATCCGGTGTCAACACAGCCTCCCAGGGCCCGGGGGTAGGCGTTGTAAGTTATGCCCTGGGGGCATATATGGTTGTTATGGAAGGGATGCTCGTATAAAATTCCTTGAGGGCTCATTTGATTGGAAATTGAAAGTTGTAATTCACTTTTTAAGAGTCAAAAGTGATTGGAGGGCAGCTAGCCTCCCCCCCAAATTCCATTAATTTTTTTTCCTAGAGGCACTTCATATAGAAGGGGTCGTCGTATAAACTTCAAAGGGGGCTCATTCGATTGGAAATCGAGAGTTTTATTGTCTTTTTTTAAGAGTCAAAAGTGGTCAGAGGGCAACTGGCCCCCAAGCCCTTTTTCCCCAAATACATATGATAAAAAATTTGAGGCAGCCATTTTGTTAGAAATAGTTCAAAGATCATATAAAAAAAACTCCTTTACGTAGGGTCATTTCGTTAAAAATAGTTCAAAGGTCAGATAAGAAAAACTTCTCTGTCGACACAACCCCCCTGGGCCGGAGCAGGCGTTGTAAGTATTGCTTTGGGGGCATATATGGTTCTTATGGAAGGTATGCTTGTACAAACTTAAGAGAGGGTTCATTTGAATGGAAATTAAAAGTTGTAGTTCATTTTCTCAGAGGGAAAAAAAGATCAGAGGGCAACTAGCCCTTACCGCTCTCCACGCCTTTGGGTTTATCGGATGGATAAACCCATTCGATAAAAATTTCAGGTGACTATTTTGTTAAAAATAGTTCAACCATCAGATATCAAAACTCCAGGGTCGACATAGCCCGCCAGGGCCCAGGGATAGGCGTTGTAAGTTACACTCTAGGGGTATATATGGTTCTTATAGAAGGGGTGATCGTCTAAACTTCAGCAAAGACTGATTTGGTTAAAAATAGGAAGTTCTATTTCCCTTTAAAGGATTCAAAAGAGACCAAAGAGCAATTAGCCCCCCACCCACACCTCTTGTTCACCAAACCCATCTGATAAAAATTTTGAGATAGCAATTTTTGTTAAAAATAGTTCAAACATCAGATAATACAAACTCCGAGGTTGACACAAACCCATTTTTACTTTGATATTGTTACTTTGATATCAGTTTTTATACTTCGATGAATATTTGATTATTTTTTAAACTTTGATTTTGAAATAAGGAATTTTTAAAAACTTGAATTTTTTTGCAATCAAAAGCGACCAAAAATTAATAAAAAAAACTTTCCGAAAAATAAATTTTTCAAAGAAAATTAAAGCCCATTTTAAACTTAAGCTCAACAGATACAAATATCTTTTAAAATTCAAAACTCAAAACGACCAGAAATTACTATTAAAGAATAAATGGAACCCAAAACGACCAGAAATTAAATAAACAATCATAGTAAAAACATTTAACAAGTAATAATATAAATAAATAAATAAATCTCATAGCGATTAATGCTTAGATTGAATATGAAAATCAAGCTTAAAACGAAAAACAACATATTTTTGCTATGGAAGTAGAAATGAAACCTAGAACGAACCGCAATTAAATAAACAATACATGCAAACAAACATACATTAGATATTAATGTAAATCAATAAATAATTCTTAAAACGAGTGAAACTTAAATTGAATATGCAAATCAAGCTTGAAACGAACAGATATCACCACAAATAAGAGTTTGGGTATGACCTCCTTTTCTCACTGTAAAAGTCTGAAGCCTACTGCGTAATTGGCACTTTAGTGAGAACTATATGCGTATTGAACCGTATTGGAAAGTAGAAACAGCATAAAATGTATATCTGATGTATAATGTTATTAATTTTTGAAAGATCCATCCGCTCAAGAATTTATTTCATTGTAATTGTATTTTTATTTTCAATACTATAAGAACTGGAAAAGAAATTTTTTTTAATATAATCCGTTTTCAGTTAAGGGCCAGTGACGCAGTAGGCTTTTGTTTTTTACTTACAGTTAGGAAATTAGTTAATACCCAAAAATGTGTTCGTTGGGATACTATACTCATATAGAACAACTTTAAAAAGAGCTAAAAAATTAAACTGAATATTTCATGCATTATGATATTAATTACTGACAGTTCATTACTTCAAAATGTTGCCATTATTTTCATTTTTATTTTCAATATTAAGTACAAAAGAAAATATTCGTCATATTCGTCAATCCGGTGTTCAAGAAATTGTTTACTGTGTAACCTCATCCTCTTTACACGGTTTTTAACATTTAGATTAGAACATTTAAAATTAGCCAAAGAAAATACGAAACTGGCGAGGAATTTCGGTCTTGGACGTGACCCTTGCAATAACTCCAAACGCCATAACCAGTACTGAGTTTCGCTCCGAAAAAAAAAACAACAAAAAAACAACTTAGCGTTGGCGTTATCGTGGTCACCGAAACGTTGACAGCTGTAGATTTTGCAACGCAATGTTAGATGATGTATCTTCATGTAACAATTTGTTTCAACTATTAGTTTCTCACACTATTTGGTGTTGACAAACATGTTTCTTGAACAATTGTTTGTAATTTCTTTTCCATATACCACTTCTCATATACCACTCTGGAGCCCCCCTCTTATGAATTAAATAAAAAAAAACAAGTTTTTTCAACTGAAAGTAAGGAGCAACATTAAAACTTAAAATGAACATAAATTATTACGTGTATGAGGAGGTTCGCTCCCTAGTCAATACCTTGCTCTTTACGCTAAAGTTCGAATTTTGTTTGAATCACAAATCCCTGAAACACAAAGGCCGTTTAATTAGAATAGATAGATTTTTGAAAGTACTAAAAAAAAACTAGCGTAAAGAGCGAGGTATTGGTTAGGGGGCGAACCCCCTCATACACGTAATAATTTCTTTTCGTTTTAAGTTTTAATGTTGCTCCTTACTTTCAGTAAAAAACTTGTTTTTTTATTTAATTTCTGATCGTTTTTTAAGTAATGCTGGGAAATCCGGCCCCCCTTCATGGAAATGTCCCTTCCCCCAAGGAAATATCCTCTATGGAAAGATGCTCCCACATAATCCCCTCCTTTAACCCTCCCCCACCCAGAAAAAACGCTCCTGAAAACGTCTGTATACTTCCCAATAACCAATACTATATGTAAACAATGGGCAAAGTTCATAACTTGCAGCCCTTCCCCCGGAAACTTGAGGGACTAAGTCATCCTCAAAGACATATTTATTAAATTTTCGACTATGCGGAACAAAATGGCTATCTCGAAATTTTGATTGGGTGACTTTGGGAAAAATGAGCGTGGGAGGGGGCCAAGTTGCCCTCCAGTTTTTTTGATCACTTAAAAAGGGTACTAAAACTTTTAATTTCCGTTTGAATGAGCTCTCTCGCGATATTCTAGGACTACTGGATCGATACGATGACCCCTGGGCAAAAAGCAAACAGATAAACACGCATCTTTGATCTTTTTTCTGGCAAAAAATACAAAATTCCACATTTTTGCAGATAGGAGCTTGAAACATCTACAGTAGTGTTTTCTGTTACGCTGAATCTGATGGTTTGATTTTCATTGAGATTCTATGACTTTTAGGGGGGTTTTCCCCTTTTTTCGAAAATAAGGCAAATCTTTTCAGGCTCGTAACTATTGATGGGTTAGACTACATTTGATAAAACTTGTATATTTGAAATCAGAATAAAAATCCAATTCTTTTGATGTGTCTACTGGTATCAAAATTCCGTTTTTTAGAGTTTCGGTTACTATTGGGCCGGGTCGCTCCTTACTTACAGTTCGTTACCACGAATTGTTTGATTACCGGCCATGTGCAAGAAATCAGGTTTGTGATGATTAAAGTCCTGAAATATTTGGGCAGAATGTATAATGAAAGACATCTTGAAAAGCGGTAACTGAAAAATAAATAAAACGAATTTATATTCCATAATATGAAGGTTAAACAACAGAGAAAGAGATAGCTCACTTGTAAAATAATGAATCAAGAACTTGTTGTTTTTTTTTACTCACTTAAAATCTCATAACGACAATTTCATGACAACATTAGACAACAGGGATACAGGACTTTCCCTTTAAAAAAAGAAAAATATTTCAAGAACTTTGTTCTTTTTACTTGCTTAGAATTAATGGCAAGAATGACGACAATGACAACAATCTCAAGACAACACTAGACAGCAGGGATACAGAGAGTTCACTTGTAAAAAAAATGACTCAAAGACTTCTTGTTCTTTTTAATTGCTTAAATTTTGTTGACGACAATAACAACAATTTCATGACAACAATAGGCATCAGAGCTATAGAGATTTCACTTGTAAAAAAAAGACTCAAAAAGTTTTTGCTCTTTTTTGCTTGCTTGAAATGTCATGGCAACAATGACAAAAATTTCATGACAACATTAGACAACAGGGATACAAATAATTCACTTGTAAGAAAATGACTCAAGAGTTTTTGTTGTTTTGTTTGCTTAAAATATCATGACAACAATGGCAACACTTTCACCAAACATTATACAGCAGGAATACAGAGATTTTAATTGCCAAAAAAATTTAATAATAATAGAAAAAAATGACGAGAGTTTTTTGTTCTCCTGGCTTGCTCAAAATTTCATAGAAAAGATAGCAACATCAAGAAAAGGTGGGGTTATTTGGCTTCCCGTTTTGATACGCGCTTAAGGTACAATATGATTGGCTTTAGAAAATACGCCACAAAAATACACCAATGGTATCAAAGCCCACTTTATAACACCGAAGTCTGGGACACTAACCTCTCTGTTTCCCTTTAGTTAGAAAATTGGTTTCTAAATTTCAAAAAAAAAGGAAATCTTTAATTTTTTCTTCCACGTCAGTTTTTCACTTTCCCTTCAAGTTAAGTTTATTAATTTTCTTTTGGAATAGACAGGAAACATATCTAATATTTAACTGCTCTGTTGATTCCCGCCTTTGGGTGTCATCAATTAAATAGATTGTCTTGATGAGTCCTATTTATTTCTAATAAGATTTTTGTATTGAAATACTAGATGATAATGGGTCATATCAGAGACAATGTTTTACCGTTGCCTTGGCAAAAATCAACGTGCGTTCAATGTGTTCTTCGGTTGTTTTTTCCCCGACCACTTCGTATGGAGAGGGTGGTCGTAGAACTTGGGGAGAGGGCTTATTCAATTGAAAGTTGGAAGTTTTGACGTTCTTTTTATGTTGAAAGTGATAGGTGGGCCACCAGCCCTCCTTCTGGGCCCTTTTTTGCTTCCGGTCCCTCTGGGCCCCCCTGAGATATCTGATAAAAATTTTGAGATATCGATTTTGTTCAGAATCGTTGAAAAATGCAGTAAACGCGCCTTTGGGGATAACTTGACTATCCGGAGCCGCTGGGGCAAGGGCTGTAAAACCTGCAAATTGTCAGTTGACAAGTTATTCGTTTTATAGTGGGACAAAGACTGTATGTTTAATATCGGGTTTCCGATTGACTTGACAGTTTCAGAAACCGTTTCCTATGCAAAGAGAAACATACATTTTGCTAGGGAAGGGGGAGGGTGTTAGGGAGCTTAGTAATGCCTCAAAAGTCGTTTCCTATTTCGTCAATTTGAAACATAAGGCCGATGTTCTTGGACAAAGAGGAACCTAATGCACAAAAACAATTTGTTTGGGGGCAAGGGCCATCAAAAAGTGGGTCCCGAAAATTTTTCTTTAAATCCGATTGAAACTTCTGCCGTTAAGTATTCCGAGTAAGAGTACCCCAGTACAAAAAAAAACACTGCCTCCCCCAAAAATGAGGCCCGACAAGGGCCAAAAAGTGTCGGAAGATTAAGACTGTAAGTCCCTGGACAAAGATAGCTTAATGTTCCAAACATTTAGCGCACGAACATGACTTCAAAAAATTAGAGCTCCAAATCAACCCAAACATTTTTTTTCTGAGTAGCTTAGAAAATGCATTCTAGGGGAAAATGGGTCCTAAGGTCATGGGGCCCAAAAACAACGAATAAGTAGCACGGGACTCCCAATTATGGGACTGAGAAATGATCCAGATAACTTCTTTTCCTGATTGGACTGTAATATAAATCAGTTTTGAGGCCCCAACCTTGCTGCAACGCAGTGGCGGATTCAGGGGGCGAGGGGGCGTGCCCCCCTAACGTAGTCTTAATTAGTGTAATATACTTAATATTGCGTTATATAAATTTGCTCCTAATGCAAGTTTATCGGATCAACCTATTTTGTTCCCTCCCCCCCTAAAAAAATTCTGGATCCGCCCCTGCTACAATGGGGATCGATCACTTGGCCCTTATTGCCAAGCAAAGCATCAATCCAATGTGCTACCACAGGAGGGGTATAGACCTCTCTCAAAATTGTTCGCAAAGAAGGGACATTAAACATGTTTTCTGACCGGTTTGAAGCTTTCAAGGATCGCTGCCTTGGTTAACATAGATAGAGATATATTTCTCACAAAAGCCCCATGGGTCATGGTATTATAAATACAACAAAACACATAAAAGATAATAAGTTCAAACACTTTTGAAAATCACACTACGATAGAAAACCCTCCCCATGTCTCATCCCCACACTCACAAAATTTCCCAAATGTTTAATATCCACTTTGCAACTACTTCGTATTTTATTTTCTAGACAAATTCCACGCATGACATCCCTCCCAAAAATTTCCCTTCTAAGTACCTTCAGTTCTTCACAATAACATATAAAATGTTCTAAATATTCAGACTCCCCTCACATCGGACAAATGAAGGGACCACTCCGTACCTTAACCTTCCCTAAATACTTTCTTCTCCCCCCCCCCCAAGCGGCATAAAATTCTCCCTTACTGATAAAATCCATTTTAAAGTATTATTTTGAAGCCCAAATTTTATATATATTTCTTATCCCCAGGGTTCTTTTATTTTTCTACATATTCCAAGGGATTCTGACTAAATCTTGTCTTCTTGCCAAAACTGGGTCTCTTGATCTTGTAGCACTTTTTCACAGCTTTTGTAATCAATCCTGTTTCCACCCCAGTTCCAATGCCATCATTCCACCAGCCTGATAGCCCACAATTGTCTTGTATATTCTTAATTACTGAAGACTTATGTTTGGGAACGGGGAGGGTTTTGGGGGGGTCTGAGAATTCGGAACGGACCAAAAACCATGTATGTCCCCGATCAATTCAGTATATTGCGACAAGACGAATACGGGTAGCTAAAGCAAAGGAAGTTACCAAATTTTCTGAATCAATCAAAATCAAAATTGAGGAAGAAAGACAAATGCGGTTAGACGATATGCAACAGCGAGTATAAAAACGTGTCAAAAATGAAAATGAAGAGCAAAGACACGGGCGGTTAGAAGACATGTGAAAACGAGAATAAGAGCGTGTCAAAAATGAAGAGCAAAACACGGATGGTTAGAAAACATGAGACACCGAGATATTCTGCCGAGATTTTTATTTTGGGGGTCTACCACCCCCCTCAACCCCCGCTTTTTCCCTTGCAAAGAAATTCTTTGCAACACGAACGAAGTCTGCTTGAATTTTTTACCGTAAGAACATCCTATTGCATCTCTTTGATTAGAAACAGTACTGAGCCTGTTTGCTGGATTTTTTACAGGAGATTTTTCCCTAACCGATAACAAGCTATAATGTGATGAACTTGGTACGACCAACTGATTGCAGGCTACAGGACTTAAAAAAAACTCAAGAAAAGAGGCTGCAAAAGTGGGGGGTTTGGGCGTGGCAGCCCCCCAACTTTACCGCCTAATCCCTGTACGTTTAAGGTTCGAACTTGTGACTCAGCCTTTTTAACTCTTTAGAAAACGTAGTTTTTTCAAATAATTTCTGTACGTTTTTGTAGTTTATTACTTATTATTGCTTGACTAACTGTTAGCTGATCGTGTCAGGAGTTAAAGTTGGGGGGCTGCCATCCCCCAAACCCCCCGCTTTTGAAGATTCTTATGTTAAGGCTTTTAATTCCTGAATGCTCAAATCAAATGCACAGTAAGATTTTTCTTCGAGCATGCGGGTATACGGCATGTTATCAAAGCAATGGAGACTTACCTGTAAGCTAAAGGCCGACTGTGATATTCTTCTGGAGACGCCTGTTGAGCCGAAGGATTTAATAGATTGGATTTAAAAAAGAAACTGAGTTTACTTTTTAAACTTTAAATTTAAGAGATACTATTTTAAATTTAGTATATAAAAATTTACTATGACGGGGAATCGAAACCCGGTCTTCCGCATGAAAGACAGGAATAGTGACCACTGTACTATCAGAGACTCTTGTTAAATTATTTTTAGTCTCTCCGATATATTTTTGACGCAAGCAAATACAAACTAAGATTTTCGTTTTTCGGCAAAAAAAAACTTCTGGGAAAGAGCTGGAATTTCTGGAAGCTTGCAGTCGGTCTTGTCAGGTTAAGAGGACTATTTTGATCCAATTTGATAATGAAATATGCTTTTGGGAATTTCAAAAATTAACATGGACTCTTATAGGAAAACGAGGTTTTTCGTAAATGTAAATTCGGAGGATAATTTTTTCGGTCTGAAAATATCAAAAGGCCCTAACAGGTCGAATTCCGCTTCGAATCAGTCCTCATTCACCCGGATCCGTTGCCAACTGTGGCCTGTAGGCGTGGCTGATAAAAAAACTTGATATTTGGTTTTTGGAAAACAGGGAAGGAGTGATCGGATTGAGCTGAACTTTTGAGGATAAGCTACCAGGCCCTAGGAAAGCTTATCCTCTAAATTTCAGCCCGATCGGCTACGTTAAAGGGGGGCTGTGGTGGGAAAAATTAACATGGTCTCTTATAGGAAAACGAGGTTTTTCGTAAATCGTCACATGAAAGCACAATTGTCCTACTGAAAAAAAAAGTTCCGAGGTAATAGAGTTTAAAGGTTTCAAAGTTGGGTCGAGAAGTAACCATAGAAGATTTCGCAAAAAAAAAAAAAAAGTGAACCTAGATTACGGTGAGCTCTTTCAAGGAAAATTATTTCCATTGCCTTAATGCTTACCCAAAACTCACAAAAAAATCGTAAAATTTAGTGGGACAAATTTGCTCCCTAATCACTTTCCACTATTTTAAATACAGTAGAACAAAACTGAAGAACGAAAAGCTTATTTCTGATGTCTTTTATGTCGTCTATAGAGAAGGTGGTATAAAACGTATAAAACAAGGGACGAAAATTAAAAGGCTTGCATCTTATTTCTGTGCCTTCCACGACCATCCAACGGGCTTCTCCGGTGTCTCCGCACCGTCATCGGAGGAGAGATCATCGTCAGATCCCAAGGTTTTGGGTACCGCCTTTTGATGAAGTCTCTCTTGGGCAAGGATCAGGCTCCTCATGGAATGTCGATCCACCTCTGGCATAAAGCTTAGCATCGACTTCAAGTCAGCTATCTTCTCCTTAGTGATAACAGGGCGTTTCACCTCTTGTTGTTGTGGAGTAATGAGTCTTTCAGTCACAATTACTTCTTCGCCTTCTACTTTTGGGCGTCTTGGTGTCAGCTTCAGAGCTATTTTCACCTCTATAACTCGAGCGGATAAGTCAAGATCAGTCTTGTACAGAACCCGTTTGTTGAGTCCTTGTCTTAAGACAAGAACCTTGAATTTCGTGTAGGGGACAAAATTGTATTTTTACAGTTTTGTACACGATTTGTAGTCCCATACCTTTGTCAGCTGCATAACAATGAACGGTTGGTCTCGCCTTACTGATTTCAAATGTCTAGCCAGACTCAAGGGTAAATGGATCTCAGTGTGCTTCAAGTGCCATTTTGTTTGGCTGTAAAAGTTGTCAACCTCTTGAACAAGGCTGAGAACGGCCTCTGAGTATTTCATAGTTACTTTTACAAGTGCTGCATAGCGAAACTCATATACTGTTTCTGTTTTGGCTTATGCAAGAATCACTCCATGTAATGAGCTCCTCATATTCAGGATGATCCGAAACAATCTTCTCGAGAATCATGATAACTGTATTTGCCATCTCGTTCCCTGATCTACCAAGCACGCTCTCGCTCCAAAAGACACAGTACGCGTCTTTTGTTGCGTACAAAATTGCAGTCATGTTAAAGCAATTTAGTTTCCGCTTGTAAAAATAACACGACACGTCAACCCTCGGCAAAGCAAACACGTTTTCCAAATCAAAGCAAATCACTGGGATGTTCTTTGTCCTATCCCTTTTCCTTTCTTCTGTGCAGTTGCCACTGAGTCTTTTATGCTCCAAAACCTTAGCCACCCTATCAACAGGAAGTTCTATTTTTTTTACTTCCTCAGCTACTGGATCTTCCTCACAATGGCCACAGCAGTCCCCTCTTGGAACAAAAAAAACGATATTGAATTCAGTCAAGAATGTCTTTCGATAGATGAACTCCGAGACTGGGCTCTCTTTCGTATCTGCACTAAAAGCTCTCGACATTTTTAACATAGTTGTTACGTTGAGATGCGATTCCAAATACTCGCGCTGCGTTCTAGAACGACAATGGTGTGAGGGCATTCGCTGGAAAGCGTTGATGTGCTCTTTCACTAGATCAATCTTGGTCTGGGATGTTTTGTTCGCCGCTGTTCGCTTCTTGTAGCTAGAACATCGGAATGGGCGTCTTTAACTTTCTGAGCATAGTACAATCTCTGCTAAAAAACGTCGTACGTAGAAAGAAAAAAGTCTCGGCAAACTCTTAGAGTTTTTTCTTTAAAATTCACAAAATACTGGAAGTAGAACTTTTTTCTGGTGAGAACGTTTTTATTCTTTTTCTTTCCTTTCTTTGTAGTGCTCTTAAGAAGGAGCATCCTTTTCTCTTTGGCACTAAGTCTCCAGAAAATATCATGTAGCTTCTGCCGAGACTCATCATCAGCATTCAGTTTGCAGGAAAAGTGGCACTTTTCGTTACATGTCAGGGCTTCCCCGACACTCCGATTCTTTCCATAAGTTTTCCCAGTTTTCTCATCCCGGAATACTTTACCACTCTGATCGGCTGATTTAGCTTTGTTACAAAGCCAGTTTGCTTCCAATCTTAGTCTCTTTCGACACTTCTTTTCCTGGAGAGTGCCATCCGAAGAAGTAGTCGATGGTTCTCGAGCACTAGTTTCAACAGATTCAACTGTCACCTCAGTCATTACCACTGCCTGAGTCTGGTTAAAGTCAGGGGCATCTGTACCAATTTCAACTGTCGATCCTAATTCTGAGCTAAATGGATCTAAATCTTGATCGTTCTCTGCAGCATCAGCTGTACTGGATGTTGCAGTCGCAGTAACAGGAATACTGGAGAGGTTAGCAAAATTCTCAGGTTGATTGTCATCATCCGAGGATACCTCAGAAGAAACATAGGTTTTATCGTTGTCCTGGTCACTATCATGTTCGAGATCTTCAAGTTCAGAAAGACTGTGTTCAGAATCACTCTCGCCAGAAGGTAAGTTGCAGAGAATTTCTGAAACATCTGAAAGCTTCAATCTACTTGGTTGCGGCATCTGGAAGGAAAAAATATCTTTAAAAATTTTCAGGTACGTATTATACAGGAATAACAGGATGCATCCCAAGCGGCAGAGACTTCAACCTGGTCAGCCACATTTTACCATTATGACACGCAATGGAAGCTCAGGAAAAACCAATTTACGGTCAAGCGACAGAAGAATGATAATTAAGGACGTGAACGACGAGGTGATAAAAGAGGTTGTGATTGTTTGAGAAAAAAAAGTAAAACGGAGGCGGACATTTGGGCCAATTTTCGGCCCTCTCTTAAAGCGGGCTGGTTCTGCAGCATTAAATCCAATTGTCCGAAGCCTCCAAGCGCGCGGGATAATATACTAAATTATGCGAAAGTACAAACAAGTACAAACCGAAACGAGACCAATTACTCCGAGATCAAGAAAATGCCCCTCTTCCAGAAGTTTTCGTGGGTTAAGGTGCAGTGTAGCTCCCCCTGATAAAAACAGCTTATTTCTAAGGGTATATTATTCAGTCAATTGGGTTGTAAAGTTGCAGAGATAGTGTCCAGTAGAAGCAGAATGCAAACAACACACTTCTTCCTGTATATTGCAGTTCTATTTGTAGAGCCTCTGCACCCTATACTACAGGGGGGAGCTACACTGCACCTTTACCGCTTTCGCGAGACAGTTCGTAGTCTGAGCAAAAGTGGTTAACCAAGATCAAGTACAGTCATTTTCAAACAAGTTTACCAAAAAGGGTGGGGAGAGACCTCTTGCACACAGGCAGGATTCCTGCTTTTTCAGTCTACTCCAAAGCACAGTTCTCTTCCACTTATGGTGAGATAAGAGTTGGAAAATTGCTGGAACTTCCTTGGCAGATCTCCTCCAGAGTAGACTGTGTTACGCCAAAACCTGAAGCCTTAATTATATTTCTGATTTTTATTTCGCTTTGGTTGGCAAAAATCGACACAGGCCAGTTGCAGTACCTAGAGCCTAAAGCAAAGTTTGTTGACTCCATCTAGCAGATTCGAGAAAGAAAATCTAGGTTAATCACTTGGAGTGTATTGCAAAGATATAAAGCAAAAGGAAAACTCTAAATACATACCTCACAACAGAATCTAATCAAGTAAGATTTGAATTTTCTAATTCTCTCTCCAGCCAAAGCAAACAGTCTTCTTTTATTCTTCCGCTGATGACAGTGATGAAAAAATCACCTAGTAGGACATTTTTGCTCGTAGGACAAAATTGCTTACAAATTTCTCGGAATTTGCTACCGTAGAACAAAACTGCACGCTTCGTAGCGGGATAAATATGGCACGTACAGCAACGCCCTTTAGACCATATGAAAGCGCGTAAAAACATACGCCAGATGGTGTGGAATATCTCAAAAAAAAATATTAATGCAGTAGGACAATTTTGCTCTGAGGTGACGAAATGTAAATTTGGGAGATAATTTCTTCGGTCTGAAAATATCAAAAGGCCCTAACAGGTCAAATTGCGGTTCGAATGAGTCCTCAATCACCCGGATCCGTTGCCAAATGTGGCCTGTAGGCGTGGCTGATAAAAAAAAATTGATGAACATTAAGTGGCTATATTTAGTTTTTGGAAAACTATATTTGGTTTTTGGAAGGAGTGATCGGATTGAGCTGAAATTTTGAGGATAAGCTCCCAAGCCCTAGGAAAGCTTATCCTCTAAATTTCAGCCCGATCGGACAGCGTTAAAGGGGAACTGTGGTGGGAGGGTCGAAACTTCCGGCCCACTTTCCCCAATGAAGATAAAGTCGGAGGGGGGTAAATTTTGCATGTTTCTTAGTTTGAGCTTAGGCTACAAAATGCGATCACCACCGTCTCTCTGCGACCACTAGGACCGGAAATCGCTTAACATTGTGGTGGGTCGCCTCTTTAAAGAGGCACAAGTGTGCCTCCTTGGTTTAGTTTCGTGTCAGCAACTGCATTAAATTTTATAAATATTATATTTTGTTACCTATTAAAGTACGTAGATATTGCAATTTCTTTTCAAATGAGCCCTTAAAAAGCTCTATGGTGTTCCGGTTCCCTGTTAGTGGTGAAGAGAGAAAAAAACAAAAATAAAAAAAAGGTCACTTCAGTGCTACACTTCTGAAAAAGTGATTTTTCTTGTTGAAAATGGGGAATTGTAAATTTCCTGTGTAATGTTTTCGACAATGGTGATTTTCTATGTTGCAGTTTTTGACGGTTTCCACCTTTTTTGACGGTTTCCAGGCTATCTATCGAAATTTCCATACATTTATTTTCGCAAATACTTTTATCATCAGTATTAATCAAAACCGTAGTTGCCATTCCTGAATCAGCTTTAAATGGTAATTTTTATCACTTGACATTTTTTTAACCGTTTTTCAATTGTTTGTTACTATGGGCCGTGGTTCGTTCTTTACTAGGTTGCACAGCTATCGCTGCAACCATGATGGTTAAGTTTTGAACCAGGATAACTATTTCTGAACGATAAATCTAGGAAAACTAGGAAATGCAACATCTTGAGAGACACATAACTCCGCTCTTTTAAAACCGGGTTGATTCTTTTGTGGGGAATATTAAGTCAGTAAAAACAATGAAACGTTTTTAAGTTACACCATTTTTTACAAATAAGCTCTTTGTTTCTCTGTAGTCCTGTCCTATGATTTTTGTTTCTTTTTTCAGCTTTATTTGCTGCTGTAGAAAATGGACAAGTAGAAAGATGTCGAGTGATTGCTCAATCTTCAGATTGTGATATTAACAGGTAGGCTGAATTTTTAGCCCTAGGCATAGTGGTCCTACATAAAAAAAAGTCTATTTTTGATAATAGAATTGTTTAAGAAGAATAATAACACAGATGGATATTAACAAATTAAAATATAAAGAACGATAAAACAGTAAAATAATCGCCAATATAATAAATAATAAGTAATTTTTTTACAATAGTAAGTAAATTAAATAAATAGTAAATAAAATAATAAAAGAATAATAGAATAATAAAATGATAAAAGGAATAATAAAATGGTGAAAAAAGAATAATAAAAACGGAAAAGAGAAAAGAAGAAAAAGATTTTTATTTCCAAACCAATGCTGTGGAGAAGCTTTTACATAATAGTCTCTTACTTTCTGCGCGTGTTGTTGTATGTTGCTGCAATTGCGGTTCGCCCAAGATCCTTTTTTTCAATGCAGTAGTACTACCACGTCGCTAAGCATTTCCAAATATCTCCAGTAACAGTTCCATCAACTACATTGGTCTGATGCCATCTTCGTTAGACAAAGTATGCCTTGTCCTACTACCCGGCTGGCGTTTTTCGAAAAACAACAGATAATGATAGAAACAAATACAGATAATCGCAACAGAAACAAATAATGGACTAACTATGACCTTTACTTCTTACATGTACTTGCTGCGGGACCAGACGTGGACGGAAAACTCACGCCATCATGACCTTACGCCAGCTATTCAGCAAACCGGAGCCAAAAACTGTTCCACTTTCTGCCAAACTTCCGAAATCCACTCTTTAACCTATTAAATAAAAAAAATAAGTTTTTTAAACTGAAATTAAGGAGCGACATTAAAACTTAAAACGAACAGAAATTATTCTGTATATGACAGGGGCTGCCCCCTCCTCATCCCCTTGCTCTTTACACTAAAGTTTTTTATTGTTTTAAAAAATAAAGTTATGAGACAGAGTCAAACTTTAGCATGAAGAGCAAGGGGTTGAGGAGGGGACAGCCCCTTTCATATATGGAATAATTTATGTTTGTTTTATTTTTTAATTTTGCTCCTTACTTTCAGTTTAAAAAACTTGTTTTTTTTATTTAATTTCTGATCGTTTTTTAGTTAATGCAGCTTTTAATTTGGTTCACCGTCATTGAATAAGTAAACAAAATTTACATAGAAATTTTACTTTTCTTTTACTAAATGGCTGTCTCTAAATTTTGTTCTGACGAAATTTACAAATTAAATTACGTAACGAATTTCCATATTTATATATTTTTCTTTTGGCCAAAAAATACAAGGTTGCAGATATTTGCAGATATGAGCTTGAAACCTATGTAATAGGGTTTTCTGATACGCTGAATCTGACGGTGTGATTTTCATTAAAATTCTTTCACTTGTAGGGGATGTTTCCCCCCTCTTTAAAAAATCGGACATCAAACATTTATTTATTCATTTGTTTGACACCAAAATTCTGTTTTTAAAAGTTTCGATTACTATTGAGCCGTATCGCTTGTTTTTTTTATTGTTTTTTTTTATTACGTATACATTATTACGAATATGATGTGGTTTTCCCCTTAGGCAATACCACGCTCTTAAATTTAAAAGTAAAAAAAAAATTAATTCACAAACCCCTGAATCACAACGGCCGTTTAATTAGAATAGATAGCTCTTTTGAAAGAACTAAAAAAAAACTGTAGCGTAAAGAGAGAGGTATTGACTTGGGGGAGAACCCCCTCATATACGTAATAGTTTCTGTTCGTTTTAAGTTTTGATGTTGCTCCTTACTTTCAGTTGAAAAACTTGTTTTTTTATATTTAATTTCTGATTTTTTTTGAAATAATGATGGGAAATCCGGCGCCCCCTTCAAAGCAATGTCCCTACCCCCACGAAAAATTCCTTCATGAAAAGATCCTCCCATACAAAACCCAATCCAATCCCAACCCCCCCTACAAGCAAAAATTCACCCTGAAAAAGTCTGTATACTTCCCAATAACCAATACTATATGTTAACATTGGGTAAAGTTCATAACTTTCAGCCCTCTCCCCGGGGGCTTTGAGGGATTAAGTCATCCTAAAAGACATAGTTATAGTATTTTCGACCATGCTGAACAAAATGGCCATCTCAAAATTTTGATCGGGTGACTTTGGGAAAAAAATGAGCGTGGGAGGGGGCCTAGTTGCCCTGCATTTTTTGATCACTTAAAAAGGGCACTAGAACTTTTAATTTCCGTTCCAATGAGCCCTCCCACGATATTCTAGGACCGCTGGATCGATACGATCACCCCTGGGAAAAAGAAGAAGAAAAAAAAAATAAATAAACACGCATCCGTGATCTTCCTTCTGGCAAAAAATGGAAAATTCCATATTTTTATAGATAGGAGCTTGAAACCTCTACAGTAGGGTTCTCTGATACGCAGAATATGATGGTCTGATTTTCATTAAGGTTCTATAACTTTTAGGGGGTCTTTCCCCTTTTTTCGAAAATCAGCCAAATTTTCTCAGGCGCTTTTGATGGGTAAGATTAAACTTGATGAAACTTATATATTTGAAGTCAGAATAAAAATCCGACTCTTTTGATGTATCTACTGGTATCAAAATTCCGTTTTTTAGACTATTGGTTACTATTGAGCCAGGTCGCTCCTTACTTACAATTCGTTACCACGAACTGTTTGATAACAGATTACAATAGACTGCGAAATTTCATTACGAGAGTGGTTACAAATCACAGATCTGTTAGTTGAATTAAATAAAAAAAACAAGTTTTTTTTAAACTGAAAGTAAGGAGCGACATTAAAACTTAAAACGAACAGAAATTATTCCGTATATGAAAGGGGCTGTCCCCTCCTCAGCGCCTCGCTCTTTGCGCTAAGGTTTTTTATTGTTTTAAAAAATCAAGTTGTAAGGCAGAGTCAAAAATTAGCGTAAAGAGCAAGGCGTTGAGGAGGGGACAACCCCTTTTATATACGGAATAACTTATGTTCGTTTTAATTTTAATGTCGCTCCTTACTTTCAGTTTAAAAAACTTGTTTTTTTTATTTAAGTTCTGATCGTTTTTTAGTTAATGCAGCTTTTATTTTGGCTCACCGTCATTGAATAAGTAAACAAAATTTGCATAAAAATTTTACTTCTCTTTTGCTAAATGGCTGTCTCTAAATTTGGTTCTGATGTAATTTACAAATTAACTTACGTAGCCGTAGTCAATACCTTGCTCTTTAAGCTAAAGTTTGAATTTTGTTCAAATTCTTTAAAAATGACCTCTTAATCACAAAGACCGTTAATTAGAATAAATAGATCTTATGAAAGTACAAAAAAATCTTTGGCTTAAAGAGTGAGGCGTTGACCAGAAAATGAACCCAATCATATAGCTAATATTTTTTGTTCGTTTTAAGTTTTGATGTTGCTCCTTACTTTCAGTTGAAAAACTTGTTTTCTTATATTTAATTTCTGATTTTTTTTAAAATAATGGTGGGAAATCCGGTGCCTCCTTCATAGCAATGTCCCTTCCCCCATGAAAATTTCCTTCATGAAAAGATTCTCCCATATAACCCCCGACTCACCCCCACCCCCCACTACCAGAAAAAATTCCCCCTGAAAACGTCTGTATACTTCCCAATAACCAATACTATATGTTAACATTGGTAAAGTTCATAACTTTCAGCCCTCCCCCTGGGGGCTTCGAGGGATTAAGTCATCCTAAAAGACATAGTTATAATATTTTCGACCATGCTGAACAAAATGGCTATCTCAAAATTTTGATCATGTTACTTTGGGAAAAATGAGCTTGGGAGGGGGCCTAGTTGCCCTCCATTTTTTTTGGTCACTTAAAAATGGCACTAGAACTTTTAATTTCAGTTCCAATGATCCCTTCCACGATATTCTAGGACCACTGGGTCGATACGATCACCTCTGGGAAAAAAAAAACAACAAATAAACAAATAAACACGCATCCGTGATCTTTCTTCTGGCAAAAAATGTAAATTTCAACATTTTTGCAGATAGAAGCTTGAAACCTCTACATTAGGGTACTCTGGTACGCGGAATATGATGGTGTGATTTTCATTTAGGTTCTATAATTTTTAAGCGATATTTTCCCCTTTTTTTCGAAAATCAGCCAAATATTCTAAGGCGCGTGACTTTTGACAAGTTAGCTGAAACTTGAGAAAACTTATATTTGTTAATTCAGATTTGAAACCTGGTTCTCCTGATGTATCTAATGATAGTCCCGTTCTTTGTTTTAGAGTTTCATCTACTATTGAGTCTTTTTACTGTTTGCATTCACCTTGGTACCATGAACTGTTTGAATAGTCCGTTAGTCTTCTTCTGATTATCTGATTATCCTGCTATTTTCTGATTGTAACAGCTTTGTTTGGACCGGATTATTTTATTTCAGAGTTATTGGCAAGGGGAATTACTATTCAAAAGCTAAATTTTGCTGATGAGTTTATGTGCAAAATACTTCATTGTTGTAAGGCCTATTTTTTTCTTTCAACTGTCACTGATTATTTTCGTTTTTCAAAATCTCATTTGTTGAAAATATCCTGGAGTTGAACTCAAAGTTCTGGAAATGTGGTATTGAGATACGGCCATAATAAAATATTTTTAATAAAATTTCTGGATGAATTTTTAGGTAGTAGCTACAGACACGTGTGCAGGTTTTTTTTAGGGAGGGGGTAATAATAAGAAAATACTTGTAAGATTTGTTTAATATATCTTGTAGGATTTTTATAAAATTTAAGGTTTTTTGGGGAGGGGGGGTGAAGGGACTCCTTGCTCTCGTGTGAGTTTCTATTCAATAATAGTATAATAGAGCAGTTTCTAGACTGGTCGCTTTTTATTTGTCCTGAATATTTCAGAAATGAATCAAATTAAGAAAATCAAGGGTACAGATAAGGTTCATAGGTCAGAGGCTCAGATTAGAAAGAGGGCTGTCCTAGGTCAAGCTCCTTTTTTCACCTCTTCTAAACTTAGAAAGCTAGAGCTATCATCCGGAAACGTACTTGTGCTTAACTTCAAAAATAAAAGCAAACAATGGATTCGTTTTAACTGTGAAAGCCATGGATCTGTTTATTTAAGGAATCTTTCAAACTTACAAATAGGTAAGGGTTGGAAGTAGGAGCTTGAAGACAGTCTCTGGCTTTAGTTTGGTCCGTAAATTCATTCCCATAACTTTCCAAAATCTTCAAAACAATTGTTTTTTAGTTCACGACAATTCGATGGTGGGAGAGGAATGAAACCATCAAGATAAAAATTCATTCCCCTGTCATTTCTAGTACCGTGCAGAAATCACTCAGGAAGAAGAGGGGGTTGGCACCCTTGCTTCCTATACAGTACTAAGCTGAGCGAAAATATATTGTACAGTGTCTCACAGCTATCCCCAGAGGAGGTAAGACTCCTCTTTCATTCCTCCTTAGAACCGCATACCTTACCATCCTGAAGCATGTAAGAAGCGGCATTCTCGGGCTTTTCGTCCAATCAACCTTAACTAAGATTCGTACTTAGTCCATTTCTCCTACCCTTGACAACCCCGTAAGCCCAGCCTTCGTCGCTTCATCTTCTCATGCTTAAACTTATTCGCTAATCCGTAGCCTTACTGAAGGACATCAGAGAAGTTTTATAATCAAGGGCCTCAAAACATGGACTTTTTACCCTTCTACCAAGTTTTCCCCCCTCATTTTTTTGTGAATTTAGTGCATTGGAGTTTGAAATAAGCATTTTTAAGATTTCAGTATAAAATGTAAATTCCGAATAAAGTATTAGCTTATATAAAGCATTATCAATCAACTCGTGGTAACAAACTGCAGGTAATGAACGACATTTGTATATAGTAGCCAAAACTCTCAAAACAAAATTTTGATAAATCAAACGAATTTGTTCTTAATGGTCATCCCAAGTACATAAAACTCATTAACCTTAAAATTATCCTTAAAAAGCTATGATCATGAGAAAATCTGCCTAATTTCTGAAAAATTGGGAGAAACGCTCTTAAAAAGGGTATGGTCTTGATTAGAATTGTAAATTGTAAACTCAGCATTTCCAAGAACTCTGTTTTGGAGGTTTCGAGCCTCTATTTGCCAAAATGCGAAATTTTGCATTTGGTCTCGAGAAAAGTGCTATCGGATACGTGTTTATTTTTTTTTTTTTACGTGTATACTTTTTTTATACGTGTTTATGTTTTTTTTTTGTCTCATAAGTGATAGTATTGAAGTAGTGATCACGGAATATCGGGAGGAAGCTATAATTTTCAAATGAAAATTAAAGATTCTAGGGCCCTTTTCAAATAACAAAAGAGATCGTACCAAAGGAAAGCGTCGATTTCTGCCATTATATGGTGCAAACCAAAATTTTGAACCAAACAGAGCCAAATGCTATCGAGCGAGAATTTTGGGTTGTCAATCGGTTTGGAATTATTGACAAAGTATAAACGTAGACCATTAGTTTCAGATCTTATCAGAGCAAGGTGCCGATGTGTGCTACAAAACATAAATTTTTGCCCAAACAAGGTCAAAATACTAGCGATCGAAAATTCTAAGGTAGCCCGATCAGCTTTACTAATTATTAAAAAACTATATGAATTTCCTTCCAGTTTCAGCGATCCTACTGCCACATGGTGCCGCAATTGTCTCCAAAGCTATGCACAGTGCATGCACAATGATGTGCTATTATGTTGAGCATTTATGCATTATTACTAACAGTTATTCACTATTGCACACAAGGTATTAGAAAAGGGTAGAAGGTCTGTGATTTTTTTAGGGGAGGGGCTTCCCAAACCTTCAAATATGAATTTTCAAGGATAATTTCTCTAGTCTTTGCGAGAAGTTCGTCTGGTCAACGTCGTGAGGGGATTCAACCTCTAGTATCCTCACATTTTAAATAATATATTTGGATGCTAAGGGACATTGGATCCCCCATTATTGCAGTAATTTTTTAGTGTGAAGTAAGATTTACATGTACGCTACGTGATACTTGGCTGAGGAGATTCCCCATGGTAAATATTGAGCGCATTGAAAGTTGTAGGGCACTGTAGTTCCTACGTAAATCAATTTCCACTGATAAGATTTTCTGAAATTAACACTTTTTTTATTAGACTGTAATGTTTGGTTGTAATGGCTTGATGACTATTTTTGTAAGAAATATAACATCTTATCAAACAGTTCGTGGTAACGAACTGTAAGTAAGGAGCGACCCGGCTCAATGGTAATTGAAACTCTAGAAAACGGGTTTTTGATACCAATAGATACATCAAAAGAATCACAATTCAATGCTGAATTAAAATATATGACTTTCATCAAATTTAGTCCTACCCATCAAAAGTTAAGCGCCTAAGAAAATTTGGCTGATTTTCGAAATAAGGGGGAAAGACCCCCTAAAAGCTATAGAACCTTAATGAAAATCACACCATCATATTCCGCGTATCAGAGAACCCTACTGTAGAGGTTTCAAGCTCCTATCTACAAAAATGTGGAATTTTGCATTTTTTGCCAGAAGAAAGATCACGGATGCGTGTTTATTTGTTTTTTTTTGTTTTTTTATTTTTTTTCCAGGGGTGATCGTATCGACCCATTGGTCCTAGAGTATCGTGGGAGGACTCATTGGAACGGAAATTAAAAGTTCTAGTGCCCTTTTTAAGTGACCGAAAAAATGGAGGGGTACTAGGCCCGCTCCCACGCTCATTTTTTTCCCAAAGTCACCTGATCAAAATTTTGAGATAGCTATTTTGTTCAGCATGGTTGATAATATGATAACTATGTCCTTTAGGATGACTTAATCCCCCGAAGTCCGCGAGGGGAGGGCTGAAAGTTGTGAACTTTACCCAATGTTGACATATAATATTGGTTATTAGGAAGTATACAGACGTTTTCAGGGGGGATTTTTTGTTTTAGTAGGGGGTGGGTGGGTCGGGGCTTATGTGGGAAGATCTTTCCATGAAGGAAGTTTTGATGGGGAAAGGGACATTGCTATGAAGGGGGCGCCGGATTTCCCAGCATTATTTTAAAAAAAGATCAGAAATTAAATTAAAAAAAAACAAGTTTTCCAACTGAAAATAAGGAGTAACATCAAAACTTAAAACGAACAGAAAATATTACGTATATGATTGGGTTTACCCCCTAGTCAATGACTCGCTCTTTAAGCCAAAGATTATTTATTACTTTCATGAGAGCTATTTATTCTAAATACCGGCCTTTGTGATTAAGGGGTCATTTTTAAATAATAGAAACAAAATTCGAACTTTAGCTTAAAGAGCGAGGTATTGACGAGAGAGCGATCCCCCTAATGTACATATTAAAAATCTATAAATTTAGATCATCGTTACGTTAGTTAATTCGTGAGTTACATATATTTATTACTAATAAAAACGTTCGTAAATAAAATTAAACAAGTTTCTAGAAAGCCATTTAACCAAATAACAGTAAAATTAATATGCAAATTTTTTTTTTAGTTAATCATGTACGGGGAGCCAAAATCAAAACGTGTATCAATTCAAAAACGTTCAAAAATTAAATAAAAAAAACAAGTTTTTTTTAACCAAAAGCAAGGAGCGACATCAATACTTAAAACGAACAGAAATTATTCCGTATATGAAAGAAACTGTCCCCTCCTCAACGCCTCGCTCTTTACGCAAAAGTTTGACTTTCTCACAACTCTTTTTTTTTTTTAAACAATAAAAAACTTATGCTTACCTGGACCAAGGCGAAAGATGAGAGGTGATTCCCCAGGAACAGTATTTTTCGAACAATTCACCCACTAAAAATATAAACACTATTTTTTGAAAAATCATCGTGGTATTTCAGGCCCCTCTAAAAAAAAAATCTTAAGGGGTCATCTTTTTTCTGAGGTAATTTTCATTTCCGAAGCATGGTTCTGCAAAATTAAAATTTACCTTAAAGGCCAGGGCCATACGGGTTAAAGCTATCCTCCATTGAGCATGATATTAAAAAACGAACAGAAACTAAATAAAAAACCTTTTTATTTTCACAGAAAGTAAAGAGCGATATTGAAACCTAAAACGAACAAAAAATATTCTGTTAATAAAGGGGACTGCCCCTCCTTCAACCCCATATCTTTGCCTCAAAGTTTTACTATTCCTTAACTGAGTGTAATTCTTCTATATACGCAAGGGGTTGTCTCTCCTCCCTTAACCATCCCCTCTTTACGTTTAAGTTCTATAGTGCTTTACTGAATTAATCTATGAGTGCAAGAAATGTAGTTAATGGGTAGTTTTAACTGTTTTATGTACTAATTGCCTTTAAAGTATTTGAATAGAAAACTTTTTGTTTAAAAGAAATGCTCTTCGATAAGCTTTTCCATTCTTGAGACATTATAAAAATACTTTTTATCCCAACACAATCGCCCCTGTGTGAGCAGTCTTTCTTAAAGTATTGCGAGCAAAAAGCCAAACTATATCGCAGAGAGTGGGTGGTTGAGGGAGCGGCAGCCCCCTTATATATGAAATAAGTTTTCTTCGTTTTAAGCTTCAATGCTGCTCCTTGCTTCCATTTGAAAAAAAAACTTGTTTCTTTTTATTTAATTTTATTAGAAGGAATAGTAGAATTTTTTATGCTATAGCTTTTTATTTCTGGTGAGTGGTGACCAGCAATTGTTTTTATATTTCTATCACTCCCACTAATTATATTAACATCATTTTCAAAACATGATCCTGTTCCTCATTAATGATCCCGCCTTTGAAAGGATGTTTGTGTCTTTCTAAGACTTTCCATAAGCCTTGAATATATAGTAAATTGTCTTGGCTGGATAGATAGGTCAATTAATTATCTGATGTCAATTTATTTTCTAGCCCTAATGCTGTAGGTTTGACCTTGTTGGATGTAGCCGTCTTGCTAAGAAATAACCAAATGGCAAAAATGCTTAGGAATGAATTTGGAGCACAGGAAGGAGTGAAATGTAAGTCAAATGATTTTTAAGTTTTTTTTTATTTATTTGCAAATATTGAAACAATGTAAAAGTGTTAAAGAATAAGTGAATAAATAAATAAAAGCACTTGAATTAACGCTTTTATCTGTAAGTGCGCTGAAAAGCACAACAAAAGATGATCCAGCTACCCAGAAAAACTGGGGTTCTTCAAGACTATTAAACAACTAAGATTTTAGATATAAACTTTTAAGTTATACTTTACCATAGAATTTACAAAAAACAATTATAATATATAATATCACAAAAAAAAAGAATTAAATTATATGGTTTTTATCTTACCTGACCCTCCCCTACCTCACTTGGAATTGATAGAAAATTACTGACTAAATTAGAGCCATCTTTGGTGGGGATGGGAGACTTGTTCATTAAAATATACATTACCCCATTTTAAGTTGTTTTAAGTTGGCTCAGACGGATAGTCTAAAAGTCTCATTCTTTATTTCCTAATAGAAATCTTCTTATTCCTAAATGGAAACTACACTTGACAGAAGAATATCACTTACTAACAGGAGCCTCACTCACTTATAGTTTAAAAGCATTGATAAAATGTATCTTAATGAGATTTAATATTTGGCTTCATTAAAACGTTTTTATACAAGAGCCGGTTTGATCCTTTCTACTAAGAACTAGGCGGTTCTGTTTAATCATTAAAATCGGCATATTTTTCAAAATTATTTTTTGAGAATATCTTTAGTGCATTTTGCTCTTATGGCTGTGCAATCTTATATGAGATATCTGGTAGCACTGTGCACGGCAGCCTTCTCCTTTTCTCTTTGCGTGCAGTTCTGTTTATTTGCTTCGGATGGAGATGTCTATTATACTGAACAATCACAACTGCTACATTCTCTCCTCCCATATCTGTACTCAGAGGGGGAATCCCCAAACGAAAAAATAGTCCCTTAAACGTTACACCATCTCTCAAGGAAATTTTATCTGAACCCCTTCTAAAGGCTGCACTTTGTGTGAATATTTTTCTCCTATTATCTACGTAGGTACGGTAATTGGCTATTGTCCGTAACACTCAGCTACCGAAGCCATCCTACCAAGCGATTGTTTCTCACTATACAGTTAGTAGGTTCCAATTCTTACAAGAGAGTATACGATAGTGCTTTTTCTTTTATTTTGTTTCTGTGGGCCAACAAGGCCTGCTGCTATCTTTTAATATTTCTGACCTTGCAAAAGGATAATATCATCAAAACTGCTTTTCCTGACTTCCATCCACTTTAATGTTGCGTTGCCAATAGATACGAAATCTCGGGAAACAAATTTAAGAACGGAACTATGTAGACAGGAAATTAATAGTTCTTTTGACTTCAACGTTGGGGTGTCAAAATTCTTATGAAATACATTTGAACTTCTGTACTATGGTTCATAAAGCTGTCTTTTCACGCATAACGGGCGTTTTTGTGTTTTAGGTCAAATTTCATCTGTTTTTGTGCTGCAAGTTTTTTCGTCACAATGCTTCAACGGATGCATGAAATAAGCCGTTGGAAAGCACATCAGTTAAAAAACAGGCTTTCTACCCACTGACGTTTCTGATTTTCTTGTTTAAGTTTTAGAGAATGGAATGAACAGATCTGATATGAACAGTTCTGTGTCGTTTTTGCATCTGCTGTACCCGACCCGTTCTAGATCAGAAAAAAACACATCTTTATGAATCCAGGACATGGGTTTGAAGACCTTTTCATGTGGTATTAATGTTTTTTTCTCATATGGAAGAAGCCTTTTATTTTCTACGATTTTCTACAATTTCGAGCTTTTCGGAGTACCAAAAAGTTACATATTTAAATTTGTAGACAAGTTTGGAGTTGAACTTGACAAAGCAATATTCATGGCGAATGTGAGGAAGAAGTCATAGCAGAATTGCTAAAGAAAACCATTGCACTTCACTCCTAATTTTCAGAAAAATGAATGATCATAGTGTAATATTTTAAATAGAAAAAAGGGCCTAATATGTTTGATAAGCAAACCTTGAAAAGTATGATGAGATAAACAAAAAAATGAGCAAGGGAGAATTATCAGACGAAATATTGTTGCTACTATTGCGTTTTGCTACTACATTTACAGCTATTGCATTTACTACATTTACTATTATCACTACTACATTTACTACTGTTACTACATTAGTTACTATTATACAGACTAGAACTTCGATCCTCCATCTCCAGGAGAGATAGCTGCAGTACTGTAGTCTCTGTTGATTAAAGAGGAATTGTTATGTTTTGACGTTATAGTATGTCTAAATATAACCCACGTGGGTTATTTTACCTATTTTATCTCGTACTATAATATTTATCTATCCCTAACTTTTCAGAATCATACTGCTGCAGCTACTCTTTACCATACAATTATCAATATATTCATTCTATATTTATCTGATAGAATGTATCAAAGACAGCACTGCCTAAGTAAAGAGCAAAGCGGGCTAAATGTTTTATTTGAACGTCAATTGTTTAATTGCATATCACACACGGGGAAAAGCCGTCGGCTTTTTCTTCATTGGAATCTATTAAAGAACAAACCAGAGGGAGTCCGACTGTGTTGTCTGTATTTGTTTTGGTAATAGTCATCATTATGATGACGCTCCTTGATCAAAGGTGGTTTTAGGGGGAAGGTAGAGAAGGCACTTGCCCCGGGCGCAGAAAATTTAGGGACGCAAAGTTTCAAGTAAATAATCTAATGGTTATTATCATTGCCACAGGAAAAAGGTTTGGTAAGCAGTTTTGCCACTGGTAAAAGATTTCCTGTTGGGAGAGGAAACCCTAGAAAAGGGATAGCAATAGTTTTTATTGTTGTTTTATCGGCAATGTAGCTTGAAATATATTATCGGCTGGCTATTATATATTATAAATAAAAAAAAAACAAGTTTTTTTAACTGAAAGTAAGGAACGACGTTAAAACTTAAAACGAACAGAAACTACTCCGTATATGATAGGGAATGTCCCCTCCTCAACGCCTCGCTCTTTACGCTAAAGTTTTTTATTGTTTAAAAAAATAGAGTTGTGAGAAAGTCAAATTTTAGCGTAAAGAGCGAGGCGTTGAGGAGGGGACAGCCCCTTTCATATACGGAATAATTTCTGTTCGTTTTAAATTTTATTGACGTTCCCTACTTTCAGTTGAAAAAACTTTTTTTTTTATTTTATTTTTGATCGTTTTTCAAATAATGCCGGTTTTGATTTTGGCCCACCGTACATGAATAATAAAAAAAAAATTTGAATATCAATTTTACTTTTATTTGGCTAAATGGCTTTCTCGAAACCTGTTTAATTTTATTTACGAACGTTTTTATTAGTAATAAATATACGTAACTTACGAATTAACTTACGTAACGAACCTCTATATTCTTATATTTTTAATACGTATATTAGAGTGTTCGCCCCCTAGTCAATACCTTGCTCTTTAAGCTAAAGTTCGAATTTTGTTCCAATTCTTTAAAAATGACCCCTTAATCACAAATGCCGTTAATTAGAATAAATAACTCTTATCAAAGTACTAAATAATCTTTGGCTTAAAGAGCGAGGTATTGACCAGGGGATGAACCCAATCATATACGTAATGTTTTCTGTCGTTTTAAGTTTTGATGTTACTCCTTACTTTCAGTTAAAAAACTTGTTTTTTTTTTAAAATATAATTTCTGATCTTTATTTAAATAATGCTGGGAAATGCCCTGAAAAACAACAACAAATAAACACGCATCCCTGATCTTTCTTCTGGCAAAAAATGCAAAATTCCACATTTTTGTAGATAGGAGCTTGAAACCTCCACAGCAGTGTTCTCTAATACGCTGAATGTGATGGTGTGATTTTCGTTAAGCTTCTATAACTTTTAGGGGGTCTTTACCCCTTTTTTCAAAAATCTGCCAAATTTTCTCCGGCACGTTACCTTTGATTGGTAGGACTAAACTTGATGAAACTTATATCTTTCAAATCAGCATTAAAATCTGATTCTTTTGATGTATCTATTGATATCAAAATTCTGTTTTCTACAGTTTCGGTTACCATTGAGCCGGGTCGCTCCTTACTTACAGTTCGTTACCACGAACTGTTTGAAAAGGAGACTGCCGCTGTTTTTTTGTCACCTTTCTTTGAAAAGTAGTTAATTAATAATGGCAAGGAGTGTTAGTGACGTTAATTAGGGAGATGAGGAAAATATCAGCGTCACCGCTAGGAGGAGAAGTCACTGGAATTAGAGTTTTTTTTGTAAAATAGTTGATTAATAATGGTAAGAGCAAGGTGTGTCAGTGACGTTGATTAGAGAGCTTAAGAAAATATCAACTTCACCGCTTGGAGGAGAAGTCATAGCAATTCTTTACAGTTAATTCCGTAAGACAGTTTAAATAAAAAGATGCTACGCGGGGAACAAAAGATGCGTCATTAAAATAAGAGTACATTGGCAACAGAAACATTTTGCCAGACCGAACTCCCTTGCTGAAGTTTTTTCATATTTTATTTGGAGTTACTTATATTCACTCATGGCCTGCCATAGTTAATATTTTCCCGAGTCAAATCAAAATGACGCCGAAAAATGAAAAATGAGCCATATAGTACCATTAAGGCAATGGTATACTAAGAAAACTGATATGTTTTTGTGGATACTTGAATTATGTAGGGCTATCTTATTTTTGACACAAGTCTTTTGAAAATGCTAAATTTCAGCTGGGGGGAGGGCAAACTGGGGTCCGGGGGGACAGACATAGCAAACTACGCCCCTGCATAACTCCTCAGTATATTCCCAACCATAAAGATACAGAATACATTTTTTAACTTAAACCTGATATTTACACCTAGCATATAATAATAATAATAAAAGTTTATTTTTATACCACTAAAACAAAAATGTAAAACGGTCGAGTAAAGAAAAAAAGAAAAGAAAGCACAGATTCAATATCATAAAAAGGTGGCAATTGACTTACGTCGATATCTGGCAGAATTTTTCTCACTACAGCAACTTCTCGAAAACCCAACATTTAATTCTAAATTTTTGTCCTAATATCTTCCTATTACTGTACCAAGAGCCATTGATGGCGCATAGATCGTGGATGGACGTTTCAGCTGCCGGGTCTTTTTTGTAGGGACAGGTAGCAAGTCAGTCTCCCAGCCTTGCGCCAGTTAGAATCGGACCCCAGGCCCCGTGTTGCCAAGCAGAACATCAATCCATTGTTGTACCACAGGGTTACTATAAATAGATGGGTTATTATATTACGTCATATATTAGTGTTAAATATTATTATACATCTTATTACATTATTTTATTCACAGCCAATTTGAAAATTGCTTTCTTTTCCCTCTTACTTTAATAGTTATATTTTTATGTACTTTATCGGTTTTTTACTTTTACTGATCTCATTTTAATATATTGATCATGCGTTTTAACTTTGAACTATTTAGTCGAAGTTCTTGGAGTAAATTCAATGAATTTCCAGCAGTCTTCCAGGGGTCCTAAGACCCCTGCCGCGTTGGCGGCGGCGTAGAGAGCGTCGCAACTCTGTTCCTCCAGGCTGACCGGTTTGGTGCTAAGATTGGGGCCTCGTCGACAGCAACGTTGGCCATCTCCATAAATTTATTGAGACTATTCTTCCACCTGGTCCGTGATCCAGCAGTGACTAAGTAAAACTTGCTACGGATAAATACACACTTAGCATGAGAATCTAGAGGTGGTACTGATATAAGGACATCGATCTCAGTTAAAAACAAAATTTCGACAGGTGGATAGGAACTGCCCAAGCTTTTATTGATTTATCAATAAATGTAGTAAAAATTATACATCTGAAAACACAACGCCATCTATTATTCATAATGGTCCTTTCTTCAACAAATACTACCATCTGTCTTGACTAGATATTTTCTGAATTCAGCTACTCAACTATATTCTGTTTTTCGTAGTCTATAATTTTGTGGAAGAAAGATACAATTTCCAGGCTAGTACGCAAGGTTTGGTTTTCGTCTATAGAAATTTTATGGATTTTGCGATTTTAACCTAATTTGTTTCCATGTAATCTTCCTTTTTACACCTCCAACCCCGAAATAAATATTTACGTGGCCGTCTAAGTGAAACTACTGTTTTTATGATTTAGATGAAGTTAATTGACAATTTTATTCTAGTTTTATGATAAACTAATGAAGATATGAACAAAATAGAATCAAACTATCTCTTTTTTTTAGTGAAAGTTAAGTAGGTGCTTCAATGTAGCTTGAAGATAGCTGGAAAACTACAATAGAAATAAATTGTAAAACGAAGGGTGCGCTGGGTATTTTGAAGTCAGAGGCTACTTGGAAAACTCAGAGAAACCCAATAAGTACCAGGGGGGAGTGGGTAGAACAGGAATTCCCCCTCGTACTAGAGGATAAAAATATAAAAGGTACAAAAATCACGCGCACTGCAGAAAACATGACACTTTTCTGGTACCCCTATCCTCCCCTGTAAAACCAGAAGCTGTATTATTTGGAAAAAAATGGCACTTATTTGCTCCCCAAACACCATACATGATCAACAATAGATCAGCAATAGACGGAATCTTATAATATTTGAAGAAAATATGACTCTTTTTTTGCACCCTTTCCCTCTTTCTCCCTAGAAGATGGGTATCTTCGGGGATCTGGGACTCAAATGGATATTTACCTAATCTAATAACATTTGATGGGTACCTTTAAACTTATTGATATTTTATATATTTGCTATCAGCATCAGCTTGTATACGTATGTAATACTGTTTATTACCACGAATTGTTTGATTAGAAAATTTTCACTTCTGTTCTCTACAGTGGTGTTGCTAAGGTTTTCAGCGCCCAAAATAAGTAAATCATGGTATTGAGGAAAAAAAGAAGAAAAAATGTATGTGGGGCCCGTTGAGGCTGCACCCAAAGAGGTTTGCATAATTTAAGGAAGGGAAAGGGGGATTTAACAGCCAAAACTTCTAGTATACTTGTATTTTCTTTTAGGGTTTATTATACTTGACAATAAATAACAGCAAGGATTTGCCTCTGAAATAATCATCTTCTGCATGTAGAGCTACTAATTGACCATTTTCCCCAGAAACTGTCAATGAAAGTTTTTCTATTGTTAAGCTATATACGGATTGAAATATACATATTGATCTATATACATATTAATTAAAAAAAATTTTTCCACAAAACAAGTTTTTCAAAGAAAAGTAAAGAGCTCCATAAAGCCAAGAATGAGGAAAAAGAAAGTCAAATAATCTTCCAATCTTAAAACTACCAAAAATCACTATCAGTAAATAGATGAAACGTGCAAACGTAAGAAAAGTGAAATCGTTTCAAGCGTATTTTGTTTTCTGGAAAGCGCAAATTGTATCTTTGCTCTTTGACAACCTGGATACACTTAGACTTTTTTATTTATTCAAATTGTAAGAGCAGAAGTAGTAATAGTAGTATCCCCAAAAGTTTCAACGTAATACTCCCGGTCTTTCTCGATATATTACTGAGGTGTCTCATTGGCAACCATAAACACGATGCTTTTTTATTCATTTTAAAGCAACATTTAGTTTTAAAGTATAATGGGCCGATTGCATAAATGTGGGGGGTTGACATGACTAATATCCCTAAAGACATAGTTGATGGACCGTTCTACTATGCTGAACAAAATGGCTGTCCCAAATTTTGACTGGATGCGTTTGGAAAATGAACGGGCTTGAGAGAAGGACTGCTTGCCTTCCAATCTCTTGTTACTCTTAAAAAGGGAACGAAATTTTTCAATATCGAATTGAAATAGCTCCTAAAAGTTTCAATGATATTTCTAGCTATTATAGATTGGTGCTGCCTATGATATTGCTTATATGCCCGTTTTGAAAACATTCATGCATATAGTTTTTTCCTTTAATTGAAACTCCTAAGTGTTCCCTAAAAGTTTCATCTTAATACCTTTAGCGTCATTTGTTGCATTGACTGTAGTGGTAGCATTAAAAGTATAAATATAGTGCCTTCTGGCTAGTTCAAAATCCCCTACAACTTACCCTTAAAGGTCTAAATTAATAATGTAAGTTGTTCTTCAGATATTGCTTTGTCACCTTTTTGAAAATCTACATGCTCACAGTTTGTTTTGATCTAGTTCAACATCCGCCTAAATATTCCTTCAAAGCTTCAACTTAATACCCTTAGCTAGTGCAGTAGCAAATGTTGTGGAGCATTAGTAGCAGTATGTGCGTAGCACCTTTAGTTTCTTTAACAACCCCTTCAACACAACCTGAAAATTCCAGCTTAATAAATGCCTTCAACCATTCCTGAAGCATTTCTGATGCGTCCGCTTGAAAAATCTTGATTTAGAGTCATTGAAAAACAGTTTTCACATTACCCCACAGTTTTATAAAAAATATAATCCTAGGGGTTGTTCTGCACCCAAGATTTATGGTCTACCTAAGATTCATAAGACTGGAGCCCCCCTCCGTCCCATTGTGTCCACTTTTTCGTCACCTGTTTCGAAATTAAGAAAATGGCTGTCTGTGGTATTGCGTCCTCTTTAGGGAACACAAAGATCATATTTTTTAAAAATTCGATTGATGTTGCCAATAAATTGAGACACTTCCCATTGGAGGAGAGTTCAATGCTTTGTAGTTTTTGACGTTGTATTCATGCATTCAAATTGTGATTTAAAAAGGTGCAAAGACATTTTAAAGAGTAAATTAGAAAAAACACTTTTTAATACATTTAATTTTTTAACACTTTTTAACACGATTTAATACAAGATGTGACCTTAGCCAGTTGTAATGTTGAAGTCATTATGAAACTAGTTATCCTGGTAAATGAATTTTCTTTTTATTTTGGTTTTAGAGGGTCGTTTTATTGGCAGGTTTTTGGTTTACCCATAGGGGCTTCTCTCGCTCCTTTATTGGCAAATATTTTCATAGATTCTATTGAAACCTCCGCAATACACCGTTTAGAGTCTCCCCTTGCTTCTGGGGTAGGTTCATTGATGATGTAGTCTGCGTTTGGAAACATGGTTTGGACTCCTTAGACCTATTTTGTAAACATTTAAATAGTTTTGATAATAATATTAAATTTACAGTTGAACTTGAGGAAAATAACAAATTGCCTTTTCTGAATATTTTATTAATTAAAAGGGATCTCCACCAAGGCCGTACCCAGGGGGGGGGCTAGGAGGATTTGAACCCCTACCGAAATGTTTGTTTGGCTCGTAGAAACGTAACAAAAATGGATATAAACAAATTTTGTATACTTTTTTGAGTTTTTTTTGTGTACCCCCCCCCCACCCGATAAAAAAATCTTCGAGTAAAACCCCCTCTGAAAAAAATCCTGGGTACGGCCTTGATCTCCACTTACTTTTCTCGATCTATAGAAAACCTACGCACAATGATAGGTATTTGAACTTTCATTCGTGCCACCCTATGTCGGTGAAACGAGGGGTTGTATTTTCACTAGTAGATAGAGCCTTTAGAATTTGTTCCCAGGAATTTCTGGATTTGGAAATGTTAGATTTGAGGGATATTTTGTTTTGTAATAATTACCCAATTAAGTTCATTAACAAACAATTGAAATTAGGACGTGTTAAACATGATAGTAGGGTTGTTGGGGTGTCTCAGTCTTCAGATTTAAACGTATCTAAAAGTTTCATTTCATTGCCATATGTACCTGGTTTGGGTGAGAAGCTTTCACGGATTTTGCGTACATTTAACATCGATGTATGTTTCAAATCGTTGAGACCAATGGGTAGTTTCTTTAGTTCTGGAAATGATTTAACCCGGGGAAATTTAGTAAGTGGGGTGTATAAAATTCCGTGTTCTTGTGGGAAGTTCTATATTGGTAAGACTTACCAACAATTTGTTGAAAGATTTATTGAGCATTGAAATTCAACAGAAAAAACCCTACAATTAAGCAAGCCTTCGGAAACTTTTGTTTCAGCCTTAGCAGAACTTATTTGGTTACAACCAGATTACTTTGTACAATTTGATCAGGCCTTAGCTATTTCAAATGATAGGGGTTATACTCAATGGGCGAGAGAAGCCATAGAAATAAAAAAAAAACATATCTTTGCTAACCTTTCGATAAATAGGGACACAGATAATTTAAATATTGACTCAATTTATGATAATCTTTTGAAAAGTGAATCAACATGTCAATAAGGGAATTAAGATCTTAAACAATGACCAGGGGACTATTTTACTTACTAGACCAAAATAATTTGCTTCAATAACAGCCAACAAGAGGATTGTTTCACAACAGCATATTTAATGTGATTTCCATTTTTTTATTTTTTATTTTACATCAGTTGCTCTGGTGTTTTCACTGAAGTAGCTCTAATAGCATCTTTTCCCTACGTAGATTAGTTTGCGCCAAATGCATATTTTTTGGTGGTGGTTTGATTTGTTTTTAGTTTTAGTTTGGTTTTTCAACTTGTTTCTCTCGTGCTGAAGACGCCTTGTTTTGATACAGGCTGAATATACGCGTTGTTTTACATTTTTCGTCTTTTCTCTCCACTGGCCGCAGTCTCGTTTTTTTTTTTTTTTTTTTTTTTATTTAGTCTTTTCTCTGTTGGTTTTGCGTCCACTTGACAACCTGTGTGGGAATAATGTGTTTCGATTTAGTTCCATACAGTTTCTATATATCCCAATTTTTCCGCCTTAAGATCCTTAGTTTTAATAGCAGTAGTAGTAGTAGTAGTAGTAGCTGTATTATTAATTGTTGTAGCTTAAACTTTAGTGACAGTAGTAGTAATAATAGTAAGAATCGCAGTAGTATGAGTAAAAGCAGCAGCATTAGGATGCAAATATTTTCTTTTGGTTAGTTCAACATCCCTCAAGTTTCAACTTCACACACCAAACTGTTCCTTTTGACGACCTGCTTACAGAGGGCGTGGTCTGATTCAGTTCATTTTCTCCCCTCAAAATTAGTTGAAAATTTCACCTTCATGCCCCTAGGCGTAGTTGTAATAGTAGTAACATTAGTAGTATTATCTATATGTAGTATTATCCGAAGTTTATACGATCATCCTTTCTATATAGACCTTATATGCCCTCAGAGCATAAATTGGGCTGTGGGAGGGGGATTTGTCATCTTCAAAGACATATTTTTCGGACCTTTCAATTACATTGAACAAAATGGCTATCTGAAATGTTGATTGGATGTGTTTGGGTAAATGATGGGTTTGGGAGGAGGGGTTAGTTGCCCTCCAATCACTTTCGACTATTAAAAAGGGCAATTTCCCTTTCTATTCCAATCCATTGAAATGGGCAATTTCCACTTTCAATTTCCAATCGAAAGGGCTCTTTTCGAAGCTTCTACGACAACAAATGGTCATCTCAAAATTTCTATTAGATGCATTTTTGCAAAATACCAGGCGTGGGGTATCCACCCTCCGATCACTCTGGATATTAAAAAGGGCACTAGAACTTCTAATTACCAATCCTATGAGCACCCTCCGAAGGTTATACGGTAACCCTTTCTATATATACTTTATATACCCCAGGGTATCACTTACAACCCTTGCCCTGAGGGCTCTGCGGGGTTGTCGTCCTTAAAGACATAATTTCCGGACCTATCATTTACTTTGAACAAAATAGCTATCTCAAAATTTTGATTGGAGGTGTTTGAGAAAATGATGGGCGTGAGAGGGGGGTTAGTTGCCTTCTAATCACTTTCGACTATTAAAAGGGGGACTGACCCTGTTAAATTCCAATCAAATGAGTGTTTTTCGATGTTTCCGCGACAACAAATGGCAATTTCAAAATTTCTATCAGATGCATTTCGGGAAAATACGAGGTGTGAAGGGGGTATCCACCCTCCCATTGCTCTGAATCTCAAAAAGCGCACTAAAACTTCTGATTAGCAATCCAATAAGTCCCCTCCGAAGTTTATACGATCACTTTTTCGGTGTAAACCTTATATTCTCCCAGGGCATGACTTAAAAACCTTGCTCTGAGGGCTGTAAGGGGGTTGTAATCCTCAAATTCATAATTTCCGGACCTTTCAACTACCTTGAACAAAATGGCTATCTCAAAATTTTTATTGGATGTGTTTGGGTAAATGGTGGTCTTGGGAGGGGGTTAGTGCCCTCCAATCACTTTTGACTATTAAAAAGGGCACTAGCCCTTTCAATTTGCAATCGAATGGCCCTTTTAGAAGTTTCTACGACAACTCCTTCGATATGAAGTGCCCTGGTCTAAAACCAAAAAATAATAATAATAATAATAATAATACATTGTGCCAACATCGCTTTTTACTTAGCCAGCGGTATTGCGCTGCCTATGATAGAAGATATCAAGTACATATCGAATTGTACAAATTGAAATATACTACTGACATGCTATATGTAAATACTCAACGATGACAAAATATTAATTTTCAAAAAAAAACTTTAAAAATTAGGAGAAAAAAATATATATAGCAAAATCTTGTGAGGCTCTTCATTACATAAGTTTAAAAATAATCTAATCAGGATATAACATCGAAAATATGATGCCAAACAAATTTTTTTTTGTACCCTACGTTGCGCCTTCTTTTCTTCTATGTACCTTTTCAAACAGTTCGTGGTAATGAACTGTAAGTAAGGAGTGACCCGGCTCAATGGTAATCGAAACTCTAAAAAACGGAATTTTGATACCAATAGATACATCAAAAGAATCAGATGTTAATGCTGATTTCAAATATATAGGTTTCATCAAGTTTAGTCTTACCCATCAAAAAGCTACGTGCCTGAGAAAATTTGGCCGATTTTAGAAAAAAGGGGGAAAGACCCCCTAAAAATTATAGAACCTTAATGAAAATCACACCATCATATTCAGCGTATCAGAGAACCCTACTATAGAGGTTTCAAGCACCTATCTACAAAAGTGTGGAATTTTGCATTTTTTGCCAGAAGAAAGATCACTGATGCGTTTTTATTTGTTTTGTTTTGTTTTTTGTTTTTATTTCCCAGGGGTGATACTATCGACCCAGTGGTCCTAGAATATCGTGGCGAGGGCTCATTGGAACGAAAATTAAAAGTTCTAGTGCCCTTTTTAAGTGACCAAAAAAATGGAGGGCAACAAGGCCCCCTCCCACGCACTCTTTTTCCCAAAGTCACCCGATCAAAATTTTGAGATAGCCATTTTGTTCAGCATGGTCGAAAATATGATAACTATGTCTTTTAGGATGACTTAATCCCCCGTAGTCCCCGGGGGAGGGCTGAAAGTTATGAACTTTACCCAACGTTAACATAATAATAATAATCTGTATTTAAAAGCCAACTAAAGCCATATACAAAAAGACATACTAAAGAAAAATTACACTTCATTTGACATCCTTCCCATCAATACAAAATTTCCTACTGCCACAATATAACGGGGAGTCCTAGACCTCATTAACTCACAAAGCAGCATATCTTCCCCCTCCTGGATAATTAATCCCCTTAAATGAGATAGTTGCTTACACCGGAGGAGGAAATGGCCCAAACCATAATCATTTTCCCCGCATCTCAAGCAACTACACCCAGCCTCCGGACCTTCCCTCTTTTTCCTTGCAACCTTAGTATAAATTGGAAGACAATTTGCTCGAATCTGAATCCAAATCCTCAAATACTTGATGGGCAATCCCAGCTTGAAATAAAACTCCTGACCAAAATTCTCTTTTACTTCTCTATACAAAGCAAGACTCTGGAGATTTGTCCACAGCTGCTTGCCATAGTTGCTCTTCTTGGTCTTCAAGTCTTGCACTAAATTCCTTGAAGAACTTTTCATGATCCTCTGGCCCTTTTCCCTTCTCCCACGAACTTGAAAATCCATTCTCATCTAATATCCTCTTGATTTGTGCTGTCCATGATGTTTTGTTACACTAAAGGAGAAGATCTTCATATGCTGCTCGGGCAAGTCTAGTCTGGGGAAGTTCTTGAAGTCTTAACCAAAATTTGATGATTTGGGTATATCTTTTCAATTTCAGGTTAAATATACCCAGATCACCTTTTAAAACTAACGTATGTGTTGTATTGTGTAGGCCAAAAACTCGTTTATAATATTGAAGTTGAAGGGTTTCTTGTTGCTTTGCCGGCTGATACCCCCATATTTCTGATCCGTAATGTAAGATAGGCATAATTTTAGTATTAAATATATGTTTGTGGAGGCTTAGTTCACTTATTTCTGCTCCTAGTGTGCTTCTGTATATACCAAATAATGCATTTCTTCCTTTCTGTGCCATTGTTGTAATACGACTCGTCCATTTTCCATTTTGACAATGGATGAAACCTAAGTATTTGGCCTTTTCCACCACTTCCAGCATTTTCCATTCAATAAAAATTGTGGTGCTGATTCCAAGGGTTTTTTGCTAAAAATTATGACTTGAGATTTCGTGACATTCACCTCTAGTTTTTTCTCTTGAAAATATTTTTCAAGGAGATTCAAGTGAGTTTGTAAATCATTCTTTGTCTTTGTCAGTAAAATAACGTCATCTGCAAATAGTAGCATTGACATATTCAGATTTCCCAGTCGGAGAGTTGGTGCCCATCTTTGTCGGAAATAAGTAACAATATCATTAATAAACATAGCAAATAATTTTGGCAAGAGTGTACTTCCTTGGCGCACGCCCTTTTTCGAGAAAAAAGGCAGAGATATTCCCTTCCTAACAACTTTTACAAAACTTTTATTCAATGAATACATAGACGATAGAATTTGTAAAAAAGGGGCTGGTAGGCCTAGATTTAATAATACATTCAACAATAAAACACGATCTACACTATCAAATGCTTATTTCAAATCAATTAGGGCCACATATAATTTTCCTTTACCTTTGCAGTGCTTTTCTACAAGAGCATTAATAACAAAAACTTTATCAACTGTAGACTAACCTGGTCTGAACCCACCTTGTTCTTCTACCAAGATTTGTTTCTCTTCTATCCACATACCCAGCCTTTTGTCTATAATTTTTTCTAGAACTTTTCCAGCACTGTTTAGGAGGCTTATTTGTCTATAGTTGTTATGTGTCGTGGGATTACCATTCTTATAAAGTTGGAGAATAAGTGAGGTTTTCCAGGTCATTGGCCACTTCCTCTTTGAAATTATTAGGTTAAATAATGAGACCAAAAAAGGTAAAAGAACAGTCCGAAATGCTTTGAAGATCTTCATAGGAATTCCATCGGGTCCGGGAGCTGAATCACCTCGTATTTTGTTAAGCGAATCTTCAATTTCTTCCGGGGTGATTGCGTCGCATAACACGTAATCTTCTTGGTTCAGAGGGAATGATTTTTCTTCACAGTTATCTAGACCTAATGTCTCTTGTAGGTGTATGTTGCTATCCTGGGTATCGTCTTGTAGTAGTTTGCAGTAATCGGGCCAAGTTTTGGGGGCGGACACCTCTGACTGTCGGTCTTTTAGCCTATCTCTTTTTATGATTTTCCAGAACTCCCTACTGTTATTTTCTCTAAAGCACTTTAAAAGAGTGGCTTTTTGTTTCCGTTTATAATTTTCCTTTTTTCTTTTTATTAATTTTTTTGTTCTATTTAAGTACTAAAAGGTAAATTGTTAATGTCTTGTTTTTTTATTCATCATTCGGTGCATTCTTTACATTTTGTAATATTTTATCCAAGTAAACGCTACTGAATTTACATTCTTCATCATAAAAACTTTCATTCTTTTTCTCGGCTGGTTTTACTGATGCCAGCGATTTGCTTAGAATTTGTGAAAACCTATTTGCTATTGTTTCCGGGTCGGCATTCGGTACCTCGGCCTCATACTTCAGATGGTCCATTTCTTTCGCTATGGGGTCATTAATTAATTTCTCATGGACCAGTACCCATTGTTCATGTGACCAATTGCAATTTATTCCTAGCTAGGAGGTAAAATTGCTAGCTCCTTTCTCTTCCTCGTTTCTTTATTCACATACCTCTCCTCATTACTCCTCTCAACCGAACAATATTCCCTTATAGAAATAATATACTCTACTTTAACTGGAAAGTGGTCCGATCCTGTTCTATGTATCACTTTCACATTTAGGGATTCAATTTCGAGCCCAGTGTCAACCAATATATAATCAATCAAACTAAAGCAAGGTCCAGAAACACAAGTGTACTCACCTAAGCTACCATCCTCACTAAATCTCCCATTACCAATTGCCAAACCAGAACCTCCACACAGTACAAGGAGTTTCCTCCCCCATGAGTTAACTCTCCTTTTTCGATCTTGGCACCTTCGTGGTATAAAATACATTGAAGGAATAATCCCCGCTACAGGGTCGTCCTCATCATCTGAAACAAAATTCATATTTAGTTCTGGTTGTTCAGCAGTGTAAGCGTTTAAATCACCTATTAATAACACTGAATCTTCTTTATACCGAGATCTAATAAGAATAATTTCTTTCTCTAGTATTGTCCAAGTATCCTCCTCACAATATAAACTTTTCTCAGGTGAAATATAAACATACCCCAATATAAACCACTTCCCCAAAAAATTCAAACGTAACCATATCAAATTCTCAGACATGCTTGGCAAACGACTTAAACTAGAAAATTCATGTTGCTTGACTAGCACTATTATTCCTCCATAGTTCCTGGAATTCCTTGATGTCCTTCTATCTACACGAAAAACAACATAACCAAACACTGATATTTCCTCTACTGGCAATAACCATGTTTCAACTAAGCAAGTTATTTGTGAATCCAAAAATGAACTATTTAAACACACATCTCTTTTACTACTTAGACCCTGTACATTCCACGTAATAGCTGATAGTTTCTGTATATGGCTGTTTCCCTATCCTATGACAAATGGTGGTCGTTCTGCTAGAGTTTGGCCACATTTTTTCGGACTATGACTTTTTCGTTTCCTTTCCTATTTTGGTCCTTTATTTGGTCTCACATTTCCTTGATCCTGCTTACTATCGGTGCTTGGGCTTATAATCATGTCCAGGACCCTTTTTCCTTCCGGCCTACCACTTTTTGTGTAGTTTCTAATAGGACTGTTAGGGTCTAGCATCACAGCCGGCTTTTCTATGATCGTTGTATCTGAATTGCAGTTTGGGACGCTTTCAATTTCAGGATATGAATGACTATAGCTTGACGGAGATCGCATATACGACCTTCTCGGGATATGGTTTTTTATGCTACTATCTTTATCATGAGTTTGTTTTTCCATAGTCGGCTCCGCCATTTCCAGCACTGTTTTTCTCTCAAAGTCATAAACAAACGTCTGTTTGTCTATGCATAATCTTGTTCCGCGTAGCTTCACAATTCTCTTTTTGCTTATAGCTTGGGAAAATAAAGGTCTTAGGGCCGTACGAGCCTTGCGTTCTTCTGGCGTATAATCTGGCGCTACTGATATCCCCTTTTGTTTGAAAAGGTTCGCATTCCTCAACAAAATGTCTCGAGTAACTTTGGAATTGAACTTTACTAAAATAGGGCGTGGGTTTTGTGGTCCCCTTAAACGAATAGCATCCCTGAATTCCCACTTTGACACTTTTAAGCTTGGCACAGTATTACTGATTAGTGCAATTATATCATCTAACAGGGTTGTATTCGATATAGGGGCTGGGGAAAATTATAAAACATCAAATTTGTCTGTTTCATTTCTTTCTCAAGCCGCATATTTCTCTTACGGGATACTTCCAGCTCTGCTCGAATGGTTGTCAATTCTTGAGCTGTTTCCGTTTGCTTAACATTAAACTCTTTCATTTTAGCTTCAATACTTGCTAGGCTTAGTTTAACGTCATCGATACTCTTCGACAGGCTAGGGATTTCGAACACTGCCTTTTTTATCTCTTCAAGCGCAGATGCTATAGACTGTCCTTCTATCCTTTTTCTATTATAAAATGGAAAATTATTAGCTTAACTTTCTATTAAACATGAAACGAGGACTTACGCGCAAGGGGGCTACTTCGTAACTTGTACGGCCCCCCAGTTTCAAACAGAACAGGTGGTAGATTCTATTCGTCAATCTTCTTTTGAATCCAATGTTAAATCATATACCACAATTAAAAGGTTTATAAATCTTGTCAAACTTGGTTTATAACTCTTTTAAGCAGAGTATCACTATAGATTTTATTTTATCTCCGCACTGAATGAATGCCAAATCGCAACTGAGTATTTGTTATTGGGAAGTATACAACCGTTTTCAGGGGGGATTTTTTCTGGTGGGTGGGGGGGTTATATGGGAGGATCTTCCCATGAAGGAAGTTTTCATGGGGGAAGGGACATTGCTATAAAGGGGGCGCCGGATTTCTCAGCATTACTAAAGAAAAAGATCAGAAATTAAAAAAAAAAACAAGTATTTCAAGTGAAAGTAAGGAGTAACATCAAAACTTAAAACAAACAGAAAACATTACGCATATGTTTTGGTTCACCCCCTCGGCAATACCTCGCTCTTTAAGCCAAATATTTTTTAGTACTTTCATAAGAGCTGTTAATTCTAATTAACGGTCTTTTTGATTAAGGGGTAATTTTTAAAGAATTGGAACAAAAATCGAACTTTAGCGTAAAGAGCGAGGTATTGACTAGGGGGCGAACTCCCTAATATACGTATTGAAAATCTATGAATATAGAAGTTCGTTACGTAAGTTAATTCTTAAGTTACATATATTTATTACTAATAAAAACGTTCCTAAATAAAATTAAACAAGTTTCGAGAAAGCCATTGAACCAAATAAAAGTAAAATTAATATGCAAATTTTGTTTTAATTATTCATGTACGGTGAGCCAAAATCAAAAACAGCATTAATTCAAAAACGTTCAAAAATTAAATAAAAAAACAAGTTTTTTTTTAACTGAAAGTAAGGAACGACGTTAAAACTCCAAACGAACAGAAATTATTCCGTATATGAAAGGTGCTGTCCCCTCCTCAACGCCTCGCTCTTTAAGATAAATTTTTTTATTGTTTAAAAAAATAGAGTTGTGAGAAATTCAAACTTTAGCGTAAAGAGCGAGGTTTTTAGGAGGGGACAGCCCCTTTCATATACGGAATAATTTCTGTTCGTTTTAAGTTTTAACGTCGTTCCTTACTTTCAGTTAAAAAAAGCTTGTTTTTTTTATTTAATCACTTTCAAGAACGTTGCAAATGGTCCCAACTGTATATAGGATTTTCGTTTGAGGAGGGAGGGTTTACAAAAAACTTTACAGAACGCAACAAAAATTTATTTATCTCTGCTTTCGTTACTTTTGTACGAGCCAGAATAAAATTTGGGGGGGGGGGGAGTATACCAGTTAGCGCCCACCCTTTTGGATACAGCCTTTCTACTGGGGTTTTAAAAGCTAATCCTTCGGGAATCTGACGTTCATAGAAACATGCTTTCTAATTTACTATTGTTATTTGTTAATATTGCAGAATAGCTGACGCTGCATTGTTGTTGGCTAAATTATCTTCAGTTTAAAATACTGTTTTGTAAGTGTTTCATCTTGGCCAAATGAAGGTGACAACCAATCTAACTTGTAAGTGTTTCATCTTGGTTAAATGAAGGTGACAACCAATCTAACCTTTTTTACGATCATTTTGTTCACTTTACCAAATACTGACAATCAATTTTTACCATTATTATTAAAAACCTTCATAACTTTTTTAAACGTTTCAGATAAAAGCCGTCAGGATCTCCTCGATCATCTTGGACAAATGGAGTTGACAACCAATCAAAGTTTAGATGTGTTATCGAAATCAGTTCTTATTGGTCAAAACAATAATCAATTGGCTACTGGAAAGAATAATGAAAAGGAAATTTCCATCTGGAAAAGAAGAGCAAAAATGATACAACTTTTTAAAGAAGGCCTGGAAAAACTTCGTAAGCATATGAACTTAATTTCTCGTCTCGTCCTATGCTGTTTCTTTTCCATTTATTGCTTCTTCAGCTGCTTCCTATGTAATTGTTTTACAAAATGGCAGAAATATTAGTAGTAATGGGATTTCAGGCACGACAAGGCCCATAGGGGGTATACTATTCATCAAATTAGTCTTACTAATACCTTACTTTTTTGAGATTTGAGGGGATCATTGGCAGATGTTTTTTGTCAGTTGAATATGTTCAATTGTGGGTCAATTTGTACTATGAGGTCTTGCCTGAGCTATTTCTTGCAACTGTTACTAGGCATAGACAGCAGGACCAGTTTATATGGAAATATTGAAAAATATAACTTTTAAAGAAGGCCTAGAAAATTCTGTAAGTATATAAACTTGCTTGCTCATCTCGTCCAATAATAATTTCTTTAAGCGTTTTGTAAAGCGGCAGAAATATTCCGAGGGGAAATGAAGAAGTCAATCCTGAATAATTATATCCACGGTAGAGGGAGGGTCAAGGTTTGAAAAACACTCTTTTTTAAAGAAAGTGTTATATTCGTGCCAGTAGTTTGCACTGTTTGTATATTTTCGGCCATCTAAAAAGAGGCAATAACATGCTCTGCGACCCGCCCAGAGTATGCAATGTTTTAGTCAACAAGGATTAACCGTAGCAGGGTAATAGAGGACTTCAATATGCACCTATTTCATCTTGACACAATAATATCCTCTGATCTTCGCTAGTTTAAAATTGATTTAGCAACAATTGTCACTAGAGGTTATTTAATCCATAATTTTCCCAATTCTGAGTAAATGACTAACAATATTGCATTTTTATTTTATGATGCAAGTTTAAAAGGTTTCACATCAGTAAAATATGATTAAATTTCTTCTTTAATAAGAAAAGGACTGTATAAATCATTTCCAGTAGACAAAGGAGTTTTTAGGAAACACTAGAACCTCTCAAAATTTTGAAAAAGGTAGAGATCTCACCTGCGCCGTATCCAAAGGGGTGGGAGGGTCTACCGGGTTTGCACTAACTACTGGTAAGAATATTAAATGATTTTCGCAATCTTTGCAAATATATATGTGAACTGAAGAGAATTTTTTTTCATCAGACAATTAGAAATATATAGTTTCTGGTCCTTTTCTTCTGTATTTTTTTTTATGATTTGGCAAGTTTATGACTCAATTTTTTTTTGTCACTTTACATATTTATCTATTTCCCAACAGCAGTAAAAAATATGCAATATAAAGTAATCACAATAAAATAAAGACCTAGTAATTACAGTAAAATTTAGCTGTTTTGCAATAACAGAATAGTTACTCCGCTTACCGTTACCATTACTACGCTTTTACTACCTGCTGGTAAAAAAATTAAACAATGTTTGCACTCTTTGGAAATGCATATGTAAACTGGAAAGAACTATTTCCATCAGACGATTAACACGGTACACACCCCAAATTAAAAATATATATTCTTTGTCCCTTTTTCCGCATTTTTAACCACTTGGCAAGTGAATGACTCGAATTTTTTTGTCACTATTACACATTTACCCAGTAAAAAACCTAGATTTTACTGTAAAATTTAGTTTAAAATTTAGTAGCAACAATGATGATCTACAATATTTAACAAACATAATGTTCTATACAAATAGAAGAAACTATCTTTCAAATTAATAAAACATTAGTTATTTCCTAGAAAATTATATTTCTGCGCCTGTTTATTTTCTTACAATGTCAGGTCAGAATTCAGGTCACTCCGCATTCAAACCGCTATTTTGAAATCACATTAATAACCTTGACCCGAAGATTGCGTTCTACCCGAATAAACCTCCCCAATATTAGCGGAAAGTTTTAATTATTTGTATTCGAAATTTATTTATCACTCATTCAGAAATTCCATTTGTTGCCACTTTGTTACTTTTTCCGTTTCATAACATAAACTTAGGTAATCTAAGACCTATATAGAACTCGAGTCTACTTGGCCCTGTCTATATTACGAAAAAAATTAACTCATAAGATTACCTAGCTTAACGTAAAGTCTTATGCTAGTGTGAAAGGTTCTGCGGTGTAGTGTGAAAGCAACATTTTTTTCGTTGATTTTATATTTCTCTCCTTAGCACTCCACCCTTATGCTCTTTTTGTATGTGTGGGATATTAAGAAATAAATAAATTAATTATGATCAGAAAAGAACAAATGCCCAAAATAAAGAAAACACACACAAAAGTTTCATGGGCGCACATAAGGGGGTCAGGCCCCCCCCCCCTGGCTAAATGATGTTGCCTTATTTTTATATTTTTTGTTCTGAGATTTCTATTATATATCATTAAATGTCAATTAGACGAGGTTTGCCCCCCTCCCTGGAATTCAGCCTATGGGCGCCCATGAAAAGTTTGCTAATCAATAAGATATTTGAGGTAAGATTGCCATATAAAACAAACGTTTACTTTGAAAAAAAGTCAATGTATTTTTTTCAACTGTCGTTTCTTTAATAAATGCTTCTCAAGTTCCGTTCCCGAAGAAAATGCTGCCAATTAATCATTCTTTTATTCGTAGAATATACAATATACAATATACAGAATATAGAATATAGAATATACAAAGATACATTCAAATTATTTTAACAATCTATTATATTTGATTAACAAATTAGAAGATAGAATTTGTTTCCAAAGGGGCCATAGCCTGAGAATCAGCAATGATTCTTTTGCGTGTTTGATGACATTTTAGAAAGAGAATATATCGCTGCTGGGAATAAGGGAAGTGTGTAATAGTGACATAAAAATTTGAGCCATTCACTTGCCAAGTCTTTAAAAAATGTGGAGAAAGGTAACAAAGAACATATATTTCTGATTTGGAATATAGTGTGACAATCACCTGATGGAAATGATTCTTTCCTTTTCATTTATGTATTTGCAAATAAAATATTTGCAGATAAAAATATTACAAATAAAAATTATTTAGTATTTTCACCAGTCATTAATGCAAATAGATTATTATTGCAAGACAACTAGAAATTGTCTACGAATTGTTTTGGGTACCCGACTGACTGTACGAAAAGTGTAGTTCAATCCCGCTTTCTAGGGCTAAAAAATTAAATAAAAACAAAACAAGTGTTTTTAACTGAAAGTAAGGAGCGACATTAAAACTTAAAACGAACAGAAATTATTCCGTATATGAAAGGGGCTGTCCCCTCCTCAACGTCTCGCTCTTTACGCTAAAGTTTTATATTGTTTAAAAAAAAATAGATTTGCGACAAAGAATCAAACTTTAGCGTAAAGAGCGAGACGTTGAGGAGGGGACAGCTCCTTTCATATACGGAATAATTTCTGTTCGCATTAAGTTTTAATGTCGCTCCTTACTTTCAGTTAAAAAACACTTTTTTTTTATCTAATTTTTGAACGTTTTTGAATTAATGCATGTAAAATTTAGCTCCAAAAGCCTTTCTTAAACTAGCTCGGTTTGCCCTCTGTCTGAACCCTACTTAAATGTGCTACTAAATTTTTGCAACTTTTGCCACAGCAACCATAAATCAGAACATAAGCCCAAAGTCAGTCTGTAATCGTAAGCCCTTTTTCGTTATCTAAGTTTACAAAGTTCAGAGATTTTCAACACAGATGTTTCTTACTCGACGTTCAGGAAAGGTCTGATTCATCTGAAAAAAAAAAAAAAAAAAAAAAAAAAAAAAAAAAAAAAATGATGTACCATCAATGACCAGCTATTCTAAAAAAAAAGATGCACTAGCCTCATTAAAAAGACAAAGACAGCACGGACGTGACAATTTAAAAACCAGTATGTTATCACTATAAGTTACAGCAAAAAAAAAAGAAAAAAAACTACCAAATGTGTGGTTTTCTTGGGGCTTGGGGTAATCACCCATAAAATCCCCCCCCAGAAATTTCTCTCTTGAAAATACCAACCCGGGAAATGCCCTCTGTAGGAAATACCCCCGAAAAATTCTTCCAAACACAAAATTGAGCAGCCACAAGAAAATTAACAACAAAAAAAAAAAAAAAAAAAACAAAAAAAAAAACAAAAAAAAAAAAACGAAGAAAAGCGTATAATCTTGAATCAGCTATTGTGAAGCAGGGGCGGTGAATAATTGTATAGGAAGAGGGCAGAGGCCTAAAACAGCGCATTTCAATGCTCACCTTGCATGATTCTCCATGAGTCTTCATATAAATATAGAAAGGGGTATGGGAGGGGGGAATTAACATTTATTTTAACCTGCTGTGATAAGTCAACCCCCAGAAACACGAAACAGAAAAATAAAATAAAATGAAAATATAAAAATTAATGATATAAGATATTCTGCACCCCGTATTCTGCCTTTATTTTGGAATACTGATGTAATATTAAAAGGTTCCTTCTTTCCTTCATTATTCTTATTTGTCATATTTCCTTCTGTGGCTGCTCAATTTTACACGTGGCGGGAATTTCCACGGAAGGGGGGGGGGAGGGGATTTTCCAGAGAAGAATTTTTCCCATAGGGAACACGCCAAGCACTGTTCTTTTCTTTACTTTTTCTGACAGCCATTTGTTGGATTCCAGAAGATTTTATTGGATATTGAAGATACGGTAAAGATAGTCATGTTGTCTAAAGCTCTATCCCCCAACTATTTCTTCGACTCAGAGAAGGGGATTTAACATATTTTTGAAAAACCTATATTGTTAAATATTTGAAGAACAATACAAGTTGGGGGGAAATGGGCTAAGCTAATCGATAAATCTGGCCTAGTGCTAAAGAATGGACTATAAATCTAAGCTTTAAAAAAGGAATAATTAGTATAAAGTACAATAAATATCGATAAAAAATAATTAATAATTTGATAAATACAAAGTATTAAAAAAATTTAATATATAATAAAACGGTAAGCTTTACAAAAACATTCTTTTGAATCGCCGTATACTCTGATTTAAAAAAAAATGTCGGGAGTGTTTTCCGATCAAAGCCATCTTTTGATATTTTCAACCAGAGATTCAACAGGTCTATACAACTTAGAGATAAGACTGGGTAAAGAACTAATGGGATGTAGGACACTTAATAATGGTGCTGTGAAGCATATCGTATTTTTAAAAAAATACATGAGGTTTCATATGCTCACTTTTTATGTTCATTACTCTATCCCTTATTTTATTTCTCTTGTAGAAGGATATCTGAAAGTTGTCGCTATAATAAGTCAATTTAGATTCAAGTGTCAAAGTACGAAGTACAAATAAAACATAAGTAATAACATAAAAAAAGATACAAGTCATGTGCTGTGTATTCTGTGCTTCTTGTGCCTCCTGGTCACAAGACGTTTCCTCTACTCGCTTTTTATGTTGATAACTCTATCCCCTGTTATATTTGTCTTGTAGAAGGAATCCTAAATATTTGTCACTACAATAAGTCAAGTAACATTCAAGCGTGAATGTTCGAAGTAGAAATAAAATCAAAATTTTATTTTGTAGACAGAAGTAGACAGAATTATACAGCATTGACAAAGGCTATACTCTTCGTTAAAAAAAATGTGAAACAGATCTAAAACCACACAAGATTCATACTCCGCCTTTACGCACGCGCAATGACACTTGTTTCCGATCTACATGTGACGATAAGCTTATTGAAACTGAACTAAGGTTATGACGTACACTGCCAGGGACGATACGCCCGGTATCAAATGTGTATCATGTTTGGAAAAAGAAGACGCTACAGTCTACAGTGTTCCCGTACGTCCCGTTCGAAGAGTATGGGTAACTTGCAGGAGTGGTAACTGGCTCTACCGTCAACAAAAACAATCCTCAACGCCATCTAGCATTTGTCATTTTTGTCAGTGTAATAACAAGAATAATTAATTATACACTAGATGGTGTTGATGTTTTTTTGCTGACGCTAGCACCAGTTTCCACTATTATATGCTATCCATACTCTTTGGTTTCGTTCACAAGACGTTTCTCCTACTTAGTTTTTATTCAAATGATTCTCTACTCCATTTTATTTTTGTTGTAAAATAAATAAACCTCTACAAATGAAATCGACTAAAAAGGGAAAATATTTGTCACTCATATAAATCAAATAAAATTCTCCGGAGAGTAATTCAAGCCATTGTGTGCCATTTACATAAGCTACGAAGGGTCGTTAAATTTTGAATTCTAATGATATAGGAATCTATTTTGTTAGATACAATTTTGATGCTTACAATTTTAGAATTTAGACTCCAATAGAGCTTCAATTTGGAGTTGAAGAAAGGAACATAGACCATTAGCAAGTAATGTTTCTAAGGTCTAACTTGTTAATTTAAAGTATAAAAAGTTTTATATAAAAAGAATAAGGTAGAACGGAATCTGGTCTTGTCTTTGACAACCAGCCTCGTAGACAAGAAATTATTTTGAGGGGGAGGGGGGGATAAAAAAATTAGCTGATAATCTAAATGAGGGATAGACAGCATTTCAGAAACTTCGGATTTCAAGGGGACGGGGCCCGAGGCCTTCCCCTACGTACATCCCCGTTGGCAACGTCTTGGACTTGTTAATAAAAAAAGCTTTTAAAATAAAAAAGAAATTGGTTTTTCTTTTGTGCCTTAATGTGTGAAGTAAAATAAAGATAATATTTGTGTTTTCAAAACCATCTAAGGATAAACGAATAAAAAAATGAATAAATAAAAGAATTCCATGAGTAAAAACAAGAAAATACTGTAAATACTTAGCTGGAAACCTCAGGTTTTTCTTATTATTCCGTTTTCCAGATTTTGTTTTATTACATATTTTTTTGGGAGGTATAAATCAAAACATTTGATTTTTTGTGGCTTTCACTTGCTGATTTTATTATATAAAAAAGAATACGTTAGAAAAATGAATCTGGATGTGCAGTTCACGACATCTTCGATTTTTGAATAACATTAAATAAAAAAAACAGGTTTTTTTTTTTAAATGAAAGTAAGGAGCGACATTAAAACTTAAAACGAACAGAAATTATTCCGCATAGGGCATTGACAATATTCAGAGTTTCATTTGCCTGATCTTTCTTACATAGACAGGTAACAAGCCTGTTGCCCAGCCTTTCGGCAACTGGGATGGAACCCTTGGCCCCATATTGTCTAGTAGAATTCAATTTACCACGCTACAACGGCTTTAAAGAGGTTGAGGCACAATTTTATATGTATGAAAGTATGCGGTATGTATGATTCTTTTTTTCAGGACCACCTCCTCCTCCAGATTTAGTTGATGTAGAAGTAGTAGAGTCTGGGTCAGTTCGAATTCTTTTTAAAGAAATACCCGTAATTGAACCAAGCTTCGTATCTACAAAATTAAAAGGTAAGCCCTCTTTTTTTAAAGCTTACAAGTCCAATGACATTTGACAACTCCTTAAAGTACGAACGTCTTCTTTTTTAGAGAGAGAGGAATTTTATTTGAAATTAGAAATTCTAGAAAGTAAACTGCCATTTATCTTTCGTCTTTTTTTCAAAAATATCAGCAAGGCATTGTATATAGAAGTAGTCTATATTAGCTCTTGACAATTATTTGAAAAATATTTGGTAAGCCTTTGACGCCTCTTAAGCTATTAACCTAAAAAATTTGATTCAGTGAAGTCCATGAAGCCGTATATTCTGCCTCTCACGAAATAAAATAGAATCATTCAAGATTTGTTGTTATAGCCCTTCGATTTTTTAAAAAATCATTTTATGAGTCTCAGCGTCGGTGGACCGTCTCAAAGATAAAGTGCGCAATCGCAATTTTTCCCATCACCCCAGGGAACTCCCAAAGTAATTTTGGTAAAAATTGGTAGGGGATCTTAGATGCGTCAACAGTTCGAAAGTTAACCACAAGCTAATTTAAAATAAGAAAACATACAATCTCTTAATAATTGTTAAGCAAAGCGCTGTCTATGCAATGTAGGCCTACATGCAGGATAAATAACATGTGCCGGACCTGTGCCGGTCCGCAAGGTTTTCGATCAAGAGGGTAGCACAACATGGAACTCCCAAAAATTTCAAATTACTCAAATGATCCCTGCTTTGAGTTGATTATAATGTTTTCCGTTCAGTTATGCTAGAATATTCCTAGGGATGGCCCTTTCCTGATCTTTAGAGAAATTCTGCACCGTTTATTGAATAAAACAGCATTCTCATGTTCTAATCATGTAAACTTCTAAATCTGGATATCTCTGTCTCTGGCACAAAAAGAGAGAAGTCAAATGGTTTTTCTAAGGTTTTCCGGGAAAGTACATTTCGGCCTTTAGTTTTCTGTCCTTTATTGGGATCATTTATCCCAGCTCTGCAAAGTACGGCAAGACTGCCCATTCAGTTCCAAATAGCTTGACCCCACAAAGTATAAAAAAGCTTATACTGGACGAAAGAGGGCAATTCTTTAAGATACCGTATCATCTTTAAGCTCCAAGTTACGGATCACAATTTTTCAGAACTTCTCAGACAGAAATTACTAAATTTACCATTTGAAGGATGTATTTTTTTATGCAAATATCTTTTTATAAATTTCTTATTAAATGTTTTCAAACTTTTATAATACCTTTAAAAAAATTATAAAATGTTTTATTGCAAAAAACTTCAAATTAATTTCCTAATTGTCAATCACTATCTTTTAACCTCAGAACGTTTTGTGATTTACAGAATTAGGTATGCGCAATACTAACGGATCAAAACGGGCGCTAAATCTGAGTGACGAGGTTTTAGAAGAGGAGGGGGCATCTAAGTACGTTTTAACCAACGAGGATGGCTGTGAAATTCTCTTCCCTTGACAAACAAGAAGTTATTTGGAATGAGGACTTTTTCCAAGGACGGTGATTAATAGAAAAAAATTAAGCGAATATATAATCATTAGCGATCCTCAGCGAACTGGAAAAAAATAAAGCAATGAAACCAATAAAAAATATAGCTCGTTATCAAAAATAGAAAAATTATAATTATGTAATTGAATAATCGGAAATAGTTAGAAATAATTAGAAATATAGGAATCTAATCTTATAGATAATTTTATTCAAATATATCATAGTAGTATAATTAGAAATAATCAAAAATAGAAAAATATTGAAAATAGAAAAAACAAAATAGAAAATCTCTTCAAGAGAAAACTAGAAATAAACTAAAAAAAGAAAAAAAAAGAAGTTTAGCTTCAACACTTCACGAAAGTTCTGCTCGTCCCCCTTGTTCCAATGGCCACCTAAATCTGTTGGGACTTTTTCACTTGTTTGTCATATTCTAGTTTGTTTTCTCTCTTAGACCTTCTCTCACATAAACATGATTAGCTGATTTGCTTTTCCTGGATAAAACCCCCGTATCTGCTAATCAAATTGCACTTAAAACAGTGAAACTCAAAACAAGACAAGACCTTGATACTAGGTCGAACTAGGACATGTAAACAATTTAAATTCATACTGATCAGTTCAAGGTCACTCTGAATCAGATATTTGGAACAAGAAAATATTTTCGTTAAGAGTGGAGTTTCTAAACAATTATAAAATTATTGGATTACTTTTACTGATATGTCAAAGAGTTGTCAATAAGGATAAATTAAATGATGGTTGGAGTCACCCCCTGAGAGGACGAGGAGATCAAATTATTTGCTTGTGATGGAAGGGTATCAAATGGTCAAGTTTGTGTGCAATATTTTTTTTATTTTAACAGGGGGGTCTTGTGGAACAAAATCGAAACAGGGATTTCCCTCAATACCGCCGATGAGCAGATACAACTATATAAATATCAGTTGCAGCAGATATGTAATATGCCTGCATATAAGGAGAAAGGGGGTAATTCGCTTTTACATTAATAAGAAGGAAACCTTTGCGATATTTAAACTTTATGCATACTTTCGAGGCGATATTTGGGGTGTATCCAGGGTGGAAAGGGACACATGCGAATTGGAAAATCAAAATTTCACTAATCACAGGGGTGGAGGGGTGACAAAACCGAAGGAATACCCTAAACTTCGTCGGTGGCAAGGCCCCTCCCTCTACGAACACATCATGTATCCGCCCCTGGGCACTAGACCCCCAGCATGTTTTATTCTCATCCTTCTCACCCCCTAAGGTTGCACCTGTATCCAACTATTGTTGAAAAGACCTATTAAACAACTTAAGAATACATATTTTTTTAACTGCAAAAAAATGTTTTGACGAATTGAACCGTTCGAAAACAATCATAAACATTCCTATCTCCTATAGACTGTCTGAATGAGTAAAAGATTCAAAAACGTACTCATTAAAGATAGAAGAAAAGACGCAAAAATATAAATTTTGTCACAAGCCCCCCCCCCCCCCTGTGATTTATAAAGAATCATCCCCCTCATTCTGCAACAAGAAAGAAGCATATAAAGCAAGAAGTAGTAGGAAGCCGGATAATTTATAACGTCGGTAGATACGAGCCAGCCCATTGCTAATCTGAGAGCTATGATATGATGCTCTATGGAGTTGGTAACAGTCAATTGTTTTTTTTTAAAAATCAGATCAGTCAATTGGTTTCTTGGATTATTACAAGAGGGCGTGATTTTTCCCTGATGGTAGGTGACTGTGTCTCGTTACAGAGATTGCATGCAGTCTCTGGGTTTCATTAAAACACTATGAATTTTTTGCGTAGTAGGTAAGTATACCGTAGTTCATTTGAAGGCTCGGTGATCGAGGAGGAATTGTCAGGAAGTGTCTAGTTTTAGAAGGGATTGGGGGGCTAAGAATTTGGGGGAAGGGAGCAAGCTACACGCTATATTTTTTTTCATTCCCGTCGTCTGAAAAGCTTCTTCAGTAATTATCTAAATAAGCTCATAATACCCACATACATGTGAGCAGTTGTATTTGAAAGTAACAAGGCACAGTGTAGAATACTAGTGAATAATGTATTTGAAGCGATAGTAAATAAACACGGAAATATCTAGTGATTTCGAAGTTATTACTAAGCCAAAGGAGAGGAATGACTACTGCTGTGTAGGGCACATCCAGACCTGCCAAAGAAGGTTAAGTTGCAGTAAACCAAGGAACTGCTTATCTTCCTGTTGTAGGTTATGTGCCACTTTTTTGGCTCTATCTTTAAAATGAAGCCATCAAAAGAGCTAATGAAATTTAGTTCATAGGAACTCATTTCTCAGCTGATGCATCTTGAAGGTAACCACTTTGATCGGATCCAATCCTATGGTAGAAAGCCAGGGATGAATCGTTGCTCCAAAAGCCTTTCTTAAACTAGCTCGGTTTGCCCTCTGTCTGAACCCTACTTAAATGTGCTACTAAATTTTTGCAACTTTTGCCACAGCAACCATAAATCAGAACATAAACCCAAAGTCAGTCTGTAATCGTAAGTCCTTTTTCGTTATCTAAGTTTACAAAGTTCAGAGATTTTCAACACAGATGTTTCTTACTCGACGTTCAGGAAAGGTCTGATTCATCTGAAAAAAAAAAAAAAAAAAAAAAAAAAAAAAAAAAAAATTGATGTACCATCAATGACCAGCTATTCTAAAAAAAAAGATGCACTAGCCTCATTAAAAAGACAAAGACAGCACGGACGTGACAATTTAAAAACCAGTATGTTATCACTATAAGTTACAGCAAAAAAAAAAAGAAAAAAACTACCAAATGTGTGGTTTTCTTGGGGCTTGGGGTAATCACCCATAAAATCCCCCCCCCCCAGAAATTTCTCTCTTGAAAATACCACCCGGGAAATGCCCTCTGTAGGAAATACCCCCGAAAAATTCTTCCAAACACAAAATTGAGCAGCCACAAGAAAATTAACAAAAAAAAAAAAAAAAAAAAAAAAACAAAAAAAAAAACGAAGAAAAGCGTATAATCTTGAATCAGCTATTGTGAAGCAGGGGCGGTGAATCATTGTATAGGAAGAGGGCAGAGGCCTAAAACAGCGCATTTCAATGCTCACCTTGCATGATTCTCCATGAGTCTTCATATAAATATAGAAAGGGGTATGGGAGGGGGGAATTAACATTTATTTTAACCTGCTGTGATAAGTCAACCCCCAGAAACACGAAACAGAAAAATAAAATGAAAATATAAAAATTAATGATATAAGATATTCTGCACCCCGTATTCTGCCTTTATTTTGGAATACTGATGTAATATTAAAAGGTTCCTTCTTTCCTTCATTTTTCTTATTTGTAATATTTCCTTCTGTGGCTGCTCAATTTTACACGTGGCGGGAGTTTCCACGGAAGGGGGGGGGATGGGATTTTCCAGAGAAGAATTTTTCCCAGAGGGAACACGCCTAGCACTGTTCTTTTCTTTACTTTTTCTGACAGCCATTTGTTGGATTCCAGAAGATTTTATTGGATATTGAAGATACGGTAAAGATAGTCATGTTGTCTAAAGCTCTATCCCCCAACTATTTCTTCGACTCAGAGAAGGGGATTTAACATATTTTTGAAAAACCTATATTGTTAAATATTTGAAGAACAATACAAGTTGGGGGGAAATGGGCTAAGCTAATCGATAAATCTGGCCTAGTGCTAAAGAATGGACTATAAATCTAAGCTTTAAAAAAGGAATAATTAGTATAAAGTACAATAAATATCGATAAAAAATAATTAATAATTTGATAAATACAAAGTATTAAAAAAATTTAATATATAATAAAACGGTAAGCTTTACAAAAACATTCTTTTGAATCGCCGTATACTCTGATTAAAAAAAAAAATGTCGGGAGTGTTTTCCGATCAAAGCCATCTTTTGATATTTTCAACCAGAGATTCAACAGGTCTATACAACTTAGAGATAAGACTGGGTAAAGAACTAATGGGATGTAGGACACTTAATAATGGTGCTGTGAAGCATATCGTATTTTTAAAAAAATACATGAGGTTTCATATGCTCACTTTTTATGTTCATTACTCTATCCCTTATTTTATTTCTCTTGTAGAAGGATATCTGAAAGTTGTCGCTATAATAAGTCAATTTAGATTCAAGTGTCAAAGTACGAAATACAAATAAAACATAAGTAATAACATAAAAAAAGATACAAGTCATGTGCTGTGTATTCTGTGCTTCTTGTGCCTCCTGGTCACAAGACGTTTCCTCTACTCGCTTTTTATGTTGATAACTCTATCCCCTGTTATATTTGTCTTGTAGAAGGAATCCTAAATATTTGTCACTACAATAAGTCAAGTAACATTCAAGCGTGAATGTTCGAAGTAGAAATAAAATCAAAATTAAAGTAACATAAAAGTAAAAAAAAACGCAAAAAAGTAAAAATACAAATCAATTGCTGTGAAGCATATTTATATTCTGTGCTTCCTGTACCACAGTAGACAGAATTATACAGCATTGACAAAGGCTATACTCTTCGTTAAAAAAAATGTGAAACAGATCTAAAACCACACAAGATTCATACTCCGCCTTTACGCACGCGCAATGACACTTGTTTCCGATCTACATGTGACGATAAGCTTATTGAAACTGAACTAAGGTTATGACGTACACTGCCAGGGACGATACGCCCGGTATCAAATGTGTATCATGTTTGGAAAAAGAAGACGCTACAGTCTACAGTGTTCCCGTACGTCCCGTTCGAAGAGTATAGGTAACTTGCAAGAGTGGTAACTGGCTCTACCGTCAACAAAAACAATCCTCAACGCCATCTAGCATTTGTCATTTTTGTCAGTGTAATAACAAGAATAATTAATTATACACTAGATGGTGTTGATGTTTTTTTGCTGACGCTAGCACCAGTTTCCACTATTATATGCTATCCATACTCTTTGGTTTCGTTCACAAGACGTTTCTCCTACTTAGTTTTTATTCAAATGATTCTCTACTCCATTTTATTTTTGTTGTAAAATAAATAAACCTCTACAAATGAAATCGACTAAAAAGGGAAAATATTTGTCACTCATATAAATCAAATAAAATTCTCCGGAGAGTAATTCAAGCCATTGTGTGCCATTTACATAAGCTACGAAGGGTCGTTAAATTTTGAATTCTAATGATATAGGAATCTATTTTGTTAGATCCAATTTTGATGCTTACAATTTTAGAATTTAGACTCCAATAGAGCTTCAATTTGGAGTTGAAGAAAGGAACATAGACCATTAGCAAGTAATGTTTCTAAGGTCTAACTTGTTAATTTAAAGTAGAAAAAGTTGTATATAAAAAGAATAAGGTAGAACGGAATCTGGTCTTGTATTTGACAACCAGCCTCGTAGACAATAAATTATTTTGAGGGGGAGGGGGGGATAAAAAAATTAGCTGATAATCTAAATTAGGGATAGACAGCATTTCAGAAACTTCGGATTTCAAGGGGACGGGGCCCGAGGCCTTCCCCTACGTACATCCCCGTTGGCAACGTCTTGGACTTGTTAATAAAAAAAGCTTTTAAAATAAAAAAGAAATTGGTTTTTCTTTTGTGCCTTAATGTGTGAAGTAAAATAAAGATAATATTTGTGTTTTCAAAACCATCTAAGGATAAACGAATAAAAAAATGAATAAATAAAAGAATTCCATGAGTAAAAACAAGAAAATACTGTAAATACTTAGCTGGAAACCTCAGGTTTTTCTTATTATTCCGTTTTCCAGATTTTGTTTTATTACATATTTTTTTGGGAGGTATAAATCAAAACATTTGATTTTTTGTGGCTTTCACTTGCTGATTTTATTATATAAAAAAGAATACGTTAGAAAAATGAATCTGGATGTGCAGTTCACGACATCTTCGATTTTTGAATAACATTAAATAAAAAAAACAGGTTTTTTTTTTTACTGAAAGTAAGGAGCGACATTAAAACTTAAAACGAACAGAAATTATTCCGTATATGAAAGGGACTGTCCCCTCCTCAACGCCTCGCTCTTTACGCTAAAGTTTTTCATTGTTTAAAAAAATAGAGTTGTGAGAAAGAGTCAAACTTTAGCGTAAGGAGCGAGGTGTTGAAGAGAGGACAGCCCCTTTCACATACGGAATAATTTCTGTTCGTTTTAAGTTTTAATGTCGCTCATTTTTTTTTATTTAATTTTTGAACGTTTTTGAATTAATACAGGTTTTGATTTTGGCTAACCATGTATGAATAATTAAAACAAAATTTGCATATTAATTTCCGCAAATTTTATTTACGAACGTTTTTATTAGTAATAAATATACGTAACTTGCGAATTAACTTACGTAACGAACTTCTATATTCATATATTTTTAATGCGTATACTAGGGGGTTCGCTCCCTATTCAATACCTCGCTCTTTACGCTAAAGTTCAATTTTTTTTCCAATTCTCCAAAAATTACCCCTTAATCACAAACACCGTTAATTAGAATGAATAGCTCATATGAAAGTACTAAAAAATCTTTGGCGTAAAGAGCAAGGTGTTGACTAGGGGGCGAACCCAATCATATACGTAATAATTTCTGTTCGTTTTAAGTTTTGATGTTGCTCCTTACTTTCAGTTGAAAACTTGTTTTTTACCTTCATAGTAATTTCCTTTCCCCCATGAAAACTTCCTCCATGGAAAGATCCTCCCACATAGCTCCCCGACCCCCCCCCCCCCCGCCCTCACAATTAGAAAATATCTCCCTTGAAAACGTCTATATACTTCGCAATAACGAATACTATTTGTAAACATTGGGTAAAGTTCATAATTTTCGGCCTTCCCCCAGGGGACTGGGGGATTAAGTCATCCTAAAAGACATAGTTATTATACTTTCAACCATGCTGAACAAAATGGCTATCTCAAAATTTTGATCAGATGACTTTAGGAAAAAATGAGCGTGAGAGGGGGCCTAGTTGCCCTCCATTTTTTTGTCACTTAAAAAGGGCGCTAGAACTTTTAATTTCCGTTCGAATGAGCCCTCCCATGATAACCTAGGACCACTGGGTCGATACGATCACCCCTGGAAAAAACGCCCAACAAAAACAAATAAACATGCATCCTTGATCTTTCTTCTGGCAGAAAAATACAAAATTCCAGTTTTTTGCAGATTGGAGCTTGAAACCTCTACAATAAGGTTCTATGAGACGCTGAATCTGATGGTGTGATTTTCATTAAGGTTCTATAACTTAGGGGGTGTTTTCTCTCTTTTTTCTAAAATCAGGCAAATTTTCTTAGGTGCATAACTTTTAATGGGCAGAACTAAACTTGACGAAACTTATAAATTTGAAATCAGCATTAAAATATGAGTATTTCGATGTATCTATTGGTATTAAAATTCCATTTTTTAGAGTTTCGGTTACTATTGAGCCGGGTCGCTCTTTCATTACAGATTTACAGATTTGTAAAAGATTTTAAATCTTCCGCCAGTAAACTAAATCATGATTGGTCCTCTTTATTTTTATGAGTTTTTTTTATGTCTTTTGATTTATTTCTTATCTTGTGATTATGAAATATGATTTGTGATTATGTCTACGATTATTATGATTGTAAAAACTACTAGTTTTTGTTCAGTGTATAAGTTTTCTTGTCTTTTTTCTTTTGTTTCTCTTATGTACTCTGTCATTAGGGGACTTGCGCCCTTTTTTGTTTTGACAGGTTATAAATAAATTGAGTTGAATTGAATTGAATTACAGTTCGTTACCACAAACTGTTTGAAAAAGCTGCAATGATAAAATAAATATTTTTTTTTTGCCTTTTTGCGTTACTGAGTGAAGTAAAATATTTTCCTTTTTTTGTAGAGAAAATTTTGGTATAGAAAAATATTCGTCTTTACCAAATAATTTAAGATAAAAGATCGAACAAATAAATCAGAAACAAATTTCTGCTAATAAAAGCCAGAAAGTTCTGTAAATATTTCGCCAGTAACCTCAGCTTTGTCTTATTCTTTGGTTTTGCGAATTTCATACTAAACCATATTTTTCTTCTTTTTGCACCGAGAACCGCTATGGAGAGACCGAAATACTTGATTTGTTTTTCGACTTTCCCATTTTTTCTGTTCTTTTTTTCCCCCGTTTGTTCCTTAGGTCTTGTCAAGCATATAGGGTCATAAAACTTATATTTTAGAACAGTGAATAAATATTTAAAAAACCAGCATTCATTGCCCAAAGTTGGTAACTGCTATTAATAGAACAAATTAGCGTCAATTAGGCCTTCTTGGGATTACTTCTGGTAATATAGATAAAGCTTTGAATAAAAATCCCTCCTTACAAGGTTATTGCTCTTGCAGTGGGTATATTAGAATCACGTATATGGGAACTTATATTAAGTTGGCGGGGGAGGAAAATTTAACAAGTGCAAAAAACAGATGAATTATGTGAAAATATATAGAAACTTGCTGGGAAACTAGTAAATAATTTTCATATTTTTTTCCAAGGAGGACCTTGGAAATTTTCAATTTTCAATTCTTTTCCAATTGGATTTCAATTCTTTTTCAATTGAAAGAATTTTCAATTCTTTTTCAATTCTTTTCCAATTCCAATGGAAATTTTCAATTTTCAATTCTTTTCCAATTGGATTTCAATTCTTTTTCAATTGAAAGAATTTTCAATTCTTTTTCAATTCTTTTCCAATTCCAATGGAAATTTTCAATTTTTTCCAATTGGATTTCAATTCTTTTCAATTGAAAGAATTTTCAATTCTTTTTCAATTCTTTTCCAATTCCAATGGAAATTTTCAATTTTTTCCAATTGGATTTCAATTCTTTTTCAATTGAAAGAATTTTCAATTCTTTTTCAATTCTTTTCCAATTCCAATGGAAATTTTCAATTTTTTTCCAATTGGATTTCAATTCTTTTTCAATTGAAAGAATTTTCAATTCTTTTTCAATTCTTTTCCAATTCCAATGGAAATTTTCAATTGTTTTCCAATTGGATTTCAATTCTTTTTCAATTTAAAGAATTTTCAATTCTTTTTCAATTCTTTTCCAATTCCAATGGAAATTTTCAATTTTTTTCCAAGGTACATACCGGAAGCCCCTCCTCCAATAAAAACCTGGTTTATATTTTACATGTTTGGTTATTTAACCTTGAATGTGCGTCTTATTTATATTTGCGCTTAATCCTGAATTTTAGTTATTAATATGTTTGTGTTATAATTGTTATTTTGAGTTCTATGTTTATTAACGCTTTTTTATTTACTTTATCCTTGATTTATTTTGAAAATATGGTATTTACTTTCAGTACAATGGAGCATATCTCCAGATTTTCAGAACACAACCGGGGAGTTGGAGATTCGTAATCCAAAAGAAACTCAAGTTAATATTGAAAATTTGGATCCTGACCAGAGATATTTTATTCGGGCTTGTTCTGGTAATCTTGGAGGCTATGGAGACTGGGTGACAGCACACCCTCCTTCTGTTGTGCCAAGTAGTAAGTATTTGTTTGGCTTATCCTTTATCCTTTAGTATTTTTTAGCTTAGTCTTTGCTAACTATCAATGTAAAAATTATTATTGTTTTTCCACCATCCTAATAAAAACTGTTTGATGACAATTTTATTGATAATTACGTTCCTGCTAGCTTACGAAAAAAAAATATTAGCTAATATGTTAGCGATTTTTTCTTAATAGTAAAATCGTTGGTTGAGATTATTTTGAAGGACTTGAAGTTTACCATTGATAGATATGAGGAAGTGTGTTTTTCAGTCTTCCTCTTCTTTGGAAGCCAAATTTTCTTACGGACAGACCTCGTTGGACATATTGCTAAGCAGCAAGACTTTTCTATTGGTCTTTTCGGCCCTTCACCTGTGTCGTATCCGGTATAGTTTTGCCGCACAGAGCTACTAAATGAGCGGGTTTCGACGCTTCGAAATTTTGTTAAATTTTTTTTAGTTATCACTACTCTGTCCTTTTCTTTTTTTTCTTAATGGGTTTTCTTTGCCTGGAAGAACCGTTTATTTTACCTTTTCTTTTCATATTTTTGTATCCCCTTGAAAAGGATTGCCTATTGTGAAAGTGAAGTATCGGGACCATATTTATATTTTACACCTTATATATTTTTAAAAGTTCCCTTTGTCAAACAGTTCGTGATAACGAACTGTATAAGGAGTGACCCGGCTCAATAGTAACTGAAACTTTAAAAACGGGATTTTGATATTAATAGATTTATCAAAAGAATCATATTTTTATGCTGATTTCAAATATATAAATTTCATCAAGTTTAGTCCTACCCATCAAAAGTTACGCGCCTGGCAAATTATGGCTGATTTTTGAAAAAAGGGAGAAAGACCCCCTAAAAGTTGTAGAACCTTAATTAAAATCACATCATCAGATTCGGCGTATCAGAGAACCCTACTGTAGAGGTTTCAAGCTCCTATCTGCAAAAATGTGGAATTTTGTACTTTTTGCCAGAAGAAAGATCACAAATGCGTGTTTATTTGTTTTTTTTCCAGGGGTGATCGTATCGACCTAGTTGTCCTAGAATATCGTGGGAGGGCTCATTGGAACGGAAATTAAAAGTTCTAGTGCTCTTTTTAAGTGACCAAAAAATAGAGGGTACCTAGGCCCCCTCCCACGCTCATTTTTTCCCAAATTCACCCGATCAAAATTTTGAGATAGCCATTTTCTTCAGCATGGTCGAAAATATGATAACTATGTCTTTTAGGATAACTTAATCCCCCAAAGTCCCCGGGGGGAGGGCAGAGAGTTATGAACTTTACCCAACGTTTATTTATAGTATGGGTTATTGAGAAGTATACAGACGTTTTCAGGGGGGATTTCTTCTGGTAGTAGGAGGTTGGATGGGTCGGGGGTTATGTGGGAGGATCTTTACATGGAGGAAGTTTTTATGGGGTGAGGGACATTGCTATGAATGGGGCGCCGGATTTCCCAGCATTATTTAAAAAAAAGATCAGAAATTAAATAAAAAACAACAAGTTTTTCAACTGAAAGTAAGGAGTAACATCAAAACTTAAAACGAACAGATATTATTAGGTATATGATTAGGTTCGCCCTAGTCAATATCAGCCAAAGATTAAGTACTAATCTTTGCCAAAATTTTTTAGTACTTTCATAAGGGCTATTTATTCTAATTAACTGCCTTTGTGATTAAGGGGTCATTTTTAAAGAATTGGAACAAATTTCAAACTTTAGCGTAAAAAGCGAGGTATTGACTAGGAGGCAAACCCCCTAATATACGTATTATAAATATATAAATATAGAAATTCATTGAAGAAGAAGAAGGATTTATTGAAAAAAAAACATATCAACAAAAAATTATTGCTGCCTCCCCTAAAAAGCAAAGCTTGTCCGTGGGGGAGGTAAAGAAAACAAAATCCTTAAAAAAAAGAATACTTGGCCACCGACACCACTAATACCATCACACTAAACAATAAATACAAAATAATATCATATATTATACATCCTCTGGGAACATCATATCAACAAAACCCCACAATAAGCAACCCGTTCGGTCAGTAAAAAGTTATAGTCAGTAAAAATCAGTTCCCTGATTATTTTTAGACGAACACTGGAGTCAAATATAGTCTTGATATCATTGTCAAAACTATTCCGTTTCCTTGGCCCTCTATAAAGAACAGAAAAAAATGACCTGGAAGATAAACCTCTAGGTACACAGAAGTCCGTGCTACCTCTTGTATCATGAGAATGAGCAGTAGACCTAGTGGACAATAAATCACCAAAACAACGAGGCTGAACATCCTGCTGCAGTCCAAAACTAAACCACAATATATAGAACTCACGAAGGCCTGCAGCCGGCAAAATTTTTAAAGTTGGGTAAATTTCTCAAACAGACATACGTAGAGATATACCGGCTAAAATTCTTACTGCATGATTTTGTAGAACTCTTATTGATTTTAAGGTAGAAGAAAAAGTAGAGAGCCAAATACTTTAACAATAAAGTATATACGGGTGTATTAAAGAAAAATAAAGATGGCAAAGGACAGACTTGGGAAAACAATGTTGGAGTTTCTTCATTATACCGAGATTTCTTGCCAGAATTTTGCTAATTAAAGTAACATGTTCCTTAAAAGATAGAGTTTCATCTATTACAATCCCAAGGTATTTAAAAGACGCAGTCCGTTTTATAACGCCATTGGGCATATCTAATTCCTTGATCCATGGGTAAAAGTTTGATGATCGCGAGAAAATAATAAAGTTAGACTTAGCCATGTTAATCCTTAATTTATTTACCCTCAGCCATGCTGTAATTCTATTAACTGATTCCTTCGTGGAAATCTGCAGCAGCTCCGCTGTCTTAGCTGTGCTAATGGCTGTTGTGTCATCAGCAAAAAGTGAAACTGTTTCATTAGTCGGGTTTACCGTTAGTTCATTTATTCTATAGCAAAAATTATTCAGACAATTTGGTAAATCATTAATAAATATCAAGAATAATATAGGACCGAGAACTGATCCTTGCGGAACACCTATTTCAATACACTTTTTTTCGGAAGAAGTATCATTTAGTTGGACATACTGATAACGATTACTTAAAAAACTTCTTAAAAAATCTAATGATTTACCCCTCAAACCATACACCTCACACTTCTTAAGTAGAAGTTCATGATCCACAGTATCGAAAGCTTTCATCAGATCTAAAAATATAGCAGCTATTTTGAAACCTTTATCTAATACATCATTAATAATAGTTGTCAAATAAATCATCGCCTGTTCCGTTGTCCTTTTTCTACGGAACCCAAATTGTGTCTCTACCAGTAACTTATGATCCTCCAAAAAACTTATCGTTCTAATACTAAAACACTTCTCTAAAACACGGGAAATAATGGGTAAAACAGATATCGGTCTATAGTTTCCTGGGTCATTTTGAATACCACCCTTATGAATTGGGGTTATACGGGCAACTTTAAAAAAGTCTGGGAATTTTCCTTGACGAAAATACTCATTAATTAACCCACATCAAACTTAAGCTATAACAGGAAAAATACATTTAAGTGTTTTTAGAGTAATATGATCGCTACCAGATAAATTACTACGCAAGCCATTAATATTTTTTTTAATTTCATCAACTGTTAGAAGTCTAAGGTGAAGAGACACATCAATGGGGTCCCTCAGTAAGGACTCGGACGTTGGATCACCACTATCAGGTACAACTGACATAGCTAAATTCAGACCAATATTCGAAAAATAACTCTGAAATTCATTGCATATGTCCTTTTCAGAATTCAAAGTCTTTTCCATTGCACTAACTAATTCATCAGGTACACTATTTATTTTTAATCCAATCACTTCTTTTTTTTAGTCCCCAAGTTTTCTTAGGGCATCCTTCGACCTCCTTAAACTTTTTCTCAAAATATTTCTTTTTTTCATTTCTTAAAATTGTATTCAACCTATTTAGATAAATTTTATATAATTGCTTATTTTCTTGTGTCGGGTTAATTATTTGAGCTCTAAACAATTTATATCTTACATTTATTTGCTTCATAATCACAGGACTAATTCAAGGTTTTTTATTTGAGTGCTTTCTATTTAACTTTTTTAACATGATTACTTGACTTATCTAATTCTGTAAATTTTCATAAAATAAAAAAAACTTGGACTTTTTCTCATTAACTTTGCCTAGAACCTCATAGCAGTCCACTTTTTCTATCTCATTTTTTAGTTTTACAGTCGCATTTTTACTGATAAAAATAGCGACGAAAACCACACTGCCTTTCCATCACAAACAACAAAAGTACGAAGAACAAAAGGGAAATCTTTTTGTAAGACAGTGGAGATAATTTGAATGTCTCCACTGTTCTGTTGTGAGTCTTTTTTCTTTTATATATTTTTGTCTTGCTGAGGACGGCCCTTGGACATAGGGCCGAAATATTCATTCAAATTATCTCCACTGTCTTACAAAAAGATTTCCCTTTTGTTCTTCGTACTTTTGTTGTTTGCACTTTTACTGATCACTGGAATCCTTGATTTTCTGCCTTTAACCACCTTCGTGACAGTTCTAAAGCTAGCTGAAACTCCAAAGTGGTCAGATACATCGTTGATAAGGACCCTGGGAAGACTCAAGGGTACATTAGAAAGGATGTTATCCAGAAGCTTAGCTGATTCCCGTAATTCTTGTAGGGATATTTATACAAGGATGAAACCCATTGGATAAACTTCTATTAATAAATTCAGTGCTAGCAGATGACTGATCTATAAGGTCAATATTAAAATCCCCCATAATAAAACATGGCATAGAGTTAATCGGAAGTTTCATTAATAGTTCTTCAAATAGGTCCATAAATTCTTGGAGCAGGCTCTGTGGAGGTCTATATACTACAACAATACAAAATCCAAATTCTCTCTAGCTATATGTAAAACAAAACACTCGCAAACTTTCTCTCTATATATTGTAAGATCTTCTCTTATTGAAACCTTATAATCAGCCTGAATGTAAGCTGTTAGCCCTTTATGTTGGTAATACTCGCGGTTACTTACACATAAAGTGTAACCACGGATATATAGTAATTGCGAGTTATTATCTTCTAACCACGTTTCAATTATAGCGATCACCTAAAAAACATTAATATTTATTAAATCCGATAAAAAGTTACGCGCGGAATTCATTCCCTGACAATTCAAATGAAAAATGTTAAGACAAAAAGGTCCCTATCAGAATGCAAGGGTAGTGCTTCTTCCTTAAAATTATACCTCGATGGTTCATTTGTGAAAATTTCAGTGGCATTAATATCTAAATTTCTATTTATACTTTCATTAAACTGGCTGAAAAAATCAACCCTTTTACTTTCAAGTTGCAGGACATTACAGTTCCCAGGAGGAAAAACGATATCTCCAACCATCATCAATAAAAATTAATGTATGTGACGGTAAAGGGTGGCTGTGACGAACGAAATAATTATCTACTAAATATATATCTAGACCTAGGTAAATAAAAAAAAAATAACAAAATATAGTCCGTCAAAGCTGACATACAAATTAAAAAAACAAATGAGTGCAAGCTTCATGGCACAAGTCAAAACCATCCAAAAAAACACAAGCCCGCTACCACCCGATCAAAATAATCTCACAGTAACTGAAGTTTTAAGTTATTTGATCAAAAATAAAAATTATCATTAACCCAAACATTTCAAATTAATCACTATCAACTTTTCCATATCTATTTGATTAAACCAAGCGAAAAAGGAAAGATAATTAACCAATAAGTAAACTAAACACATTCAATAAAACACTCATTTTTTAGCACCTCTGGAAGCTGTGGAGGGAGGAGGCTTATGTGCTAGTTCCTCAATCCATTCATCACACGTAAACTTCATTTTCGTACCACCCGGACGTTCAAACTGAAGATATGGTGGAACTGTGTTTGATACCCATGAAATGATACCCATCGTTTTAAGGCACAATTTTTTTTCATATAGTTTTTTTCTTGCCTCTCTCACAGAAAATGGGGCATCATCACTCACATAAATGTTTCCCTGGCTAGCTATATTTCTTCCTTTAAGCTTCTTCCCATTTTTAAGGATTTCAATCTTGTTTCCACGGTTTTTTACATTAACCTTAAAAAATATCTTATCTTTTTTTATTGTAACAAGTAAAAAATGAGATATCACTTGTAAATTTAGTCCATCCGTGCATATCTCGGTAAACATACGTTTGGCTTGATCTTCATCCTCACAGACTGCATTCCATACAACCAAATTATTTTCTTTAGGCTGATACTCTGCAGCCACAAGCCTATCATACATACACAGGATATTTTCTTTAAAATACTTGACTTCTGACTGCAAATCAGGATTATCGTTTTTCAAAAAATAAATGTCATTATCTACAGCATCTATAAAATACTTAATCCCCGATACATCTGATTTTAAGGCTATTTGCTCTGATTCAATTGCTTTTATTCTAAAGTTAATTCGTAAGTTAATTCGTAAGTTACGTATAGTTATTACTAATAAAGACGTTCGTAAATAAAATTCAACAACGTTCGAGAAAGCCATTTAACCAAATAAAAGTAAATTAATCTGCAAATTTAGTGTTGATTAAGATAAGATAAGATAACCTGTATTTCAAGCCAAAATGTGGCCATGTACACAAATAACATATGAGATTAACAAATTACAGCACTCGACACAATAATAATAAAAAAATAAAAATAAAATAAAAACTACTCTCTTCTTTTTGCAAAAAAAAACTCATCAAGATATCTTCCCACTATCTTCCCACTTCCCGTCCTCCGAAAAGTCTCTGTATGCTTTACAATAGCCAATATTATATGTAAACAATGGACGAAGTTCATAGCATCTACCACTTCCCCCGGGGGCTTTGGGGGGTCAGATCATCCTCAAAGACATGGATATTAGATCTTTCGACTGTGCTGAACAAAATGGCTATCTCAAAATTTTTATCGGAAGACATTGGCAAAAAATGAGCGTGTGAGGGGGACTAGCTGCCCTCCAACATTTCGATCATTTAAAAACGGCACTAGAACTTTTGATTTGCAAACAAATGAGGCCCCTCCCGATCTTCTAGGATAACCGGTTCGATATTATCACTCCTGGGAAAAACAAACAAAATACAACAAATGAACGTGCATCTGTGATCTTGCTTCTGGCAAAAAATGCAAAATTCCCACATTTTTGTATGTAGAAGCTTGAAACCTCTACTGTAAGATTCGCTAATACGCTGAATCTGATGGTATGATTTTCATTAAGATCACTTAATGTTTTGGGAGCGTTCCCCCCTTTTGAAGAAATTGGGAAAACTTTCTCAAGCTCTTAAATTTTGATGGGTAACATTTAACTTGATGAATTTTATATATTCTGAATAACCGTCAAAATTTGATTTTTTTTTTATCCATTGTTACCAAGATTCTGTTTCTTAGAACTTCGGTTATTACTGAGCCCCATCGCTCTTTACTCACAGTTCGTTACCACGAACTGTTTGATCTACTAATATTTAATTACTGTAGATACATAGGTTATATAGAAAAAAAATGTAAACATCTAAGCTGTGTTTAAAAGCTGCGTTTTTTTCCAAATGAACTATTGCTCTAATAAACCCTCGATCTGACCCAATTTGGAGTAAATTGAAAATCCACTAAATGTCTCCACAAAAAAGAGATCTTGACTTCAAAGACTCAATCAATATTTGACCTGTAATAATCTGATATTTTCTCGGAGAATTAATGCTTTTGATGTCGGTTTTCTTTCAGCCTGGAGAGATGTCGACTCAAAAAAAGAGCGTTTTGAGGGTCGATCAACTGTCTTTGACGAGATATTCTCTGAAATTAAGTCAATTCGAAGTGACTCTGAGATGATATATGACTCTTATGATGGAAATGCCAAGTCGAAAAGAAATGCTACTAAAAGCTTGTTTCAGTTCTTTGCTGGCACGCCAAAGTTCCAAAAAAGTTTGAAAAGGTAGGTTGCAAATTGACAACTGATAACTCGAGTTGATTCTAACGAAATTATAAAACTCTGAGATGAATAAATAAAAAAAACACAAGTTTTTACTACTGAAAGTAAGGAGTAGCATTAAAACTCGAAACGAACATAAATTATTCCGGAAATGAGGGGGCTGCCCCTTCCTCAACCTGCGATCTTTACACTAGTCTTAAAGCTCTTTAAAAATGTATCTGATTAAAATCCAACGGCCCTTGTGACTGAACTGTCTCTCAAAGAATTGTGACAAAAAGTCAGACCAAGAACTTAATTCTATTTTCTGCAGGCACGCCAAAATTCCAATTAAAAGAAAAATAGGCTATAAATTTTGTACATGGATTTTCTTCTCTACTTCCTAAGAATGCAAAGATAGAGGGAAAGTGGTAACTCTTTTCGGTCTTCGAGAATAAAGTTTAGCCATCTAGTGATTCCTTGTGGAAATTTTTTAAAGACAGTCGATGCATATTAATGGGGATACCAATAGAAGAAGGGGGTTCCTTTGTGTTCTCCTACTATTCCTGAATGTTCCAGGATGTATCTGAATTTTCCCCGAACCAGAGCTGGGTTCTTTGAAATCACCCCGAAATTAACATTAACAAAAATTAACGATTTTTCTATTGTGTTAGCGTTCTTGAATTCACGAATGTTAATTTTTTGGGAAATCTAATAGAACCCAATATTCTTTTGCAGAAATTCGGGGATGGTGGAATCACTGACTTGTCCCAACGATAAATATCCAGATATATCAGATTTCTCCACATTTTATAATTTCCTCAGATTTATCTGTTTGAAAATTCCCCCTCCTCCTAAACATTTTCGAGCGAACGAGGCAGGAGACTGCTAATTTAATATTTCTTATTATTTTAATTTTCCTATTTTTATTTAAAGAAAACTACGTAAAAGCACAACTTAAATTGAAATATATTTGAGATGCAACAGTTTCTATTTCTTTAATTTTGTCATTATTATGAAAATTAAGACAGTGCTTTTTCTTTCAAGGCTGCAAAACTTCATTTAACAAATATTTAATAAAATATGTTAACTTAAAGCTGCCACTTTGGGTAAAATTTATTTTTAAAGCTAATATTGACAATGCTAAACCATTGCATCACTGATGTAAATTAACGCGCCAAGAAACAAATAAGGAAACTTCGTAATTGAAGATTTTTCCCCGGGAATTGCATATTATTGTTGTCATAAACTATAGATGATAGAAAAATTTAGTTTTCGTATTAATCCAATAACCTGACTGGTATTTCCCTAGGACTCGCCATAAAGTTTAATCACAAGGAAAGTTCAATTTTTTTTTTCTCGAGCATTTTAGTAGTAGTCAATTCAAACTCAATATTGAGTAAAACTGTTTACAAAATATAGGTTCGCTTAAAAAACAATGAATAAATACTCCATTTAAAATTCTGTGCATGTCAACCAGATATCGGCTGGGTGGATCTATGTGTTCTGGTGCCCTTTCCTTTCTTTCTTTTGCTCTTTTTTTGTCAAACAAGTCAGGAAATCAAAATGTGGTAAAGAGCAAGAGATAGGAAAGTACATCATTGTCTGGCCGTCTTTTATTCTCAATCAAATAAAAAACAACAAGTTTTTCAACTGAAAGTAAGGAGCAACATCAAAACTTAAAACGAATATAAATTATTACGTATATGATTGGGTTCTTCCCCTAGTCAATACTTCGCTCTTTACGCTAAAGTTTTTATTGTTTTAAAAAAATGGAGTTATGAGAAAGAGTCACACTTTAGCGTAAAGAACGAGGCGTTGAGGGGGGGGGGGGGACAACCCCTTTCATAGAGGGAATAATTTCTGTTCGTTTTAAGTTTTAATGTCGCTCCTTACTTTCAGTTAAAAAAAGCTTGTTTTTTTTATTTGGTTTCTGAACGTTTTTGAATTAATGCATGTTTTGATTTTAGCTCACCGTACATGAATAATTAAAACAAAATCTGTATGTTAATTTTACTTTTCTTTGGATAAACGCCTTTCTCCAAATTTTGATCTGCAATATTTAGAAAAAAGGGGCGGAGGAGAGGGCCTAGTTGCCCTCCAATTTTTTTGGTTACTTAAAAAGGGCATTATAACTTTTATTTTTATTTACGAACGTTTTTATTAGTAATAAATATACATAACTTACGAATTAAATTGCGTAACAAAGTTCTATTTTTGTATATTTTATTATGTATATTAGGAGGTTCGCCCCCTAGTCAATACCTTGCTCTTTACGCTAAAGTTCGAATTTTTTTACAGTTCTTTAATAATGACCCCTTAATCACAAAGGCCGTTAATTAGAATAAATAGCTCTTATGAAAGTACTAAAAGATTTTAACGTAAAGAGCGAGGTATTGACTAGGGAGCGAACCCAACCATATACGTAATAATTTCTGTAAGTTTTGATGTTGCTCCTTACTTTCAGTTGAACAACTTGTTTTTTTAATTTAATTTCTGATTGTTTTTTAAATAGTGCTGGAAAATCCGTCGCCCCCTTCATAGCAATGTCCCTTCCCCCATGAAAAGTTTGTCCATGGAAAGATCTTCCCGCGTAAAGATTTTTTTTGTACCGTACGTTGCGCCTTCTTTTCTTCTATGTACCTTTTCAAACGAAGTAAGTAAGGAGCGACCCGGCTCAATGGTAACCGCAACTCCTAAAAACGGAATTTTGATACTAATAGATACATAAAAAGAATCAAATTTTAATGCTGATTTCAAATATATAAGCTTCATCAAGTTTAGTCTTACCCATCAAAAGTTACGCGCCTGAGAAAATTTGGTTGATTTTCGAAAAAAGGGGAAAAAACCCCTAAAAGTTATAAAACCTTAATGGAAATCACACCATCATATTCAGAGTATAAGAGAACCCTACTGTAGAAGTTTCAAGCACCTATCTACAAAAATGTGGAATTTTGCATTTTTTGCCAGAAGAAAGATCACGGGTGCGTGTTTTTTTTTTTTTTTTTCTTTTACCCAGGGGTAATCGTATTGACCCAGTGATCCTAGAATATAGTAGGAGGGATCATTGGAACGGAAATTAAAAGTTCTAGCGCCCTTTTTAAGTGACCAAAAAAATGGAGGCCAACTTGGCCGCCTCCCACGCTAATTTTTTTCCCAAAGTCACCCAATTAAAATTTTTAAATAGCCATTGTGTTCAGCATAGTCAAAAATTTAATAAATATGTTTTTGAGTATGACTTAATCCCCCACAGCTCCTAGGGGAAGGGCTGCAACCCATTGCTTACATATTGTATTGGTTATTGGGAAGTATACAGACATTTTCAGGAAGGATTTTTTTCTGGGGGGGGGGGCGGGAGGAGGGGGTTACTGCGGGGAATCTTTCCGTGGGGAATATTTCTTTGGGGTAAGGGATATTTCTATGAAGGGTGCGCCGGATTTCCAAGCATTATTTGAAAAATCATCAGAAATTAAATTTAAAGAAAAAGTTTTTTTAACTGAAAGTAAGAAGCAACATTAGAACTTAAAACGAACAGAAATTATTACGTATATGAGGGGGTTCTCCCCCAAGTCAATACCTCGCTCTCTACGCTATAGTTTTTTTTTAGTGCATTCAAAACAGCTATCTATTCTAATTAATCGGGCTTTGTTATTCAGGGTTTTGTGAATTGAAAAAAATTCTAAATTTCACCGTGCAGAGCGTGGTATTGAATAAGGGGAGAATCCCTTCATACAGGTAATAACATTTACCTATTAAAAAAAACAATAAAAAAAAACAAGCGATACGGCTCAATAGTAATCGAAACTTTTAAAAACGGAATTTTGATGTCAATAAATGTATCAAAAGAATGGGCTTATAATGCTGGGCTTCTAAATATATAAATTCTATTAAGTTTAGTATTACTCATCAAAGGCTACGAGCCTGAGAAAATTTACCTGATTTTTTAAAGAGGGGGAAACATCCTCTACAAGTGAAAGAATTTTAATGAAAATCACACCGTCCGATTCAGCGTATCAGAAAATCCTGTTGCATGGGTTTCAAGCTCATATCTGCAAAAATCTGCAACTTTTGTATTTTTTGCCAGAAGAAAAATATACAAATATAGAAGTTCGTTACGTAAGTTAATTTGTAAATTACGTCAGAACCAAAATTAGAGACAGCCATTTAGCAAAAGAAGAGAAAAATTTCTATGCAAATTTTGTTCACTTATTCAATGACGGTGAGCTAAAATAAAATCTGCATTAACTAAAAAACGATCAGAAATTAAATAAAAAAAGCTTGAATAAGTTTTTTAAACTGAAAGTAAGGAGCGATATTAAAACTTAAAACGAACAGAAATTATTCCGTATATGAAAGGGGCTGTCCCCTCCTCAACGCCTCGCTCTTTACACTAAAGTTTGAATTTATCAAAACTCTATTTTTGTTAAACAATAAAAAACTTTAGTGTAAAGAGTGAGGCGTTGAGGAGGGGACAGCCCCTTTCACATACGGAATAATTTCTGTTCGTTTTAAGTTTTAATGTCGCTCCTTACTTTCTGTTTAAAAAACTTTTTTTTTATTTAATTGCAAAAAAGACGGACGAGGAGTAAGAATGTAGGCCGTCTTTGTTGTTAAACAGATCTCATTTCTTTTCATTCATTTTGAATTTGCTTTTCGCAAATAAGAAAAAACGTTAAAAGTTAAAAATTACGAAGACGTATCATTTTTTGGTGTTCTTTGGTGCTGGAGAGAACTCAGTTCTTTTCATTCTTTCGTTTTTTCCTATAAAAAGGCTGTAGATACCGAAAACATTAGGTAATAGTAGGTAATATAAAAATAAGGCAATATTAATCAGCTTTAACTAAAAAAAAGTTCTTTAAAATTGATTTTAAACCTTTTATAAAAACTTCATGGTAGCGAAGCGGATTGATCTCTGTTCGCGGTGCGTTATCGTCAAGTAAGAGTGTGAAAAGGGCTGAAAACTCTTACTGACAAATGAGGCCTCGACAGGGAGGCCTCAGCCAACTAGGCCTCCCTGACGTCACCCACATTTGTATGATGACCATTTTGCACCCCCTTTGGTGGCCACATTTAACTTTTTTCAAAATATTCCAAATTTTTTCATTTCAACTATTAGTTTTTTTTTTCAAATTAATCCAAAATGTGACCCATGATCTATACACAGTTCTTGATGAATAACGGCTATGTGCAACTAGGTACTTAGACTCTACTCTAGGTGCAATTTGTTTCCCATCTTTCCTCTTGTCATTGTCAAATAAAATATCTAAAGCCGAACTGGCCAGCCATGACAGAAAAAATATATAAATACGACAAAGGGATGTATGGCCAGAAACGGGTCTTCTGGCCATAGACCCGTTTGTCGTATTTATATATTTTTTCTGCCATTGGTAAATTATGTTTGAAGTTGACATCATAAATAAGGTTGTTTCTTCTATGGTACTTGGACTCTATTTAAGGTCCCCATATCCGCCTATCATAGTCACCTTTGTAACAATTTTGGTTTGTGGTCTGAGCATAGGATTTGTATTCATAAATACTTTTTTCTGTAATATTCTTTTGTTTTAAAATTTACTTATTTCACTGTTTGATCTGAAAAAGGTTTATTTTTTCCTTCCTTTGTCTGTAGTGGCGTATATGGAATTTGTAGCTTATTTTTTAATTGTTTATTCGCTGCTATTTTTCTCAAAAATGGGGAACCAACTTGTTAGGTCTTTTAATACATTCATTTTGTATTATATGTCCTATTTTTACTTATGTGTGCAGTCTTCGAACATGTGCGATTTACAAATTGATTTGTAATTGTGTCTTTAAATTGCATTAACTATAATTACAGAGGTGTCTACCTTTCCTGTATATTGTACCAAGATGAAAAGGTTTTAGTGACTGCAGAAGATGCCTTACCAGTTGTTGAAGTTGATGATGGCTATCCTGCTTCGTTTAACACAGATTTTCATTGGCTTATGAAGGTAAGTACACATCTTCATCGTCTTATGATGATTTTTCACACCCTGCAAAATCACATTATAATCTATTCATTTGACGTTATTGTTATCATAGAGGAGGTTGGTCCAAATTACACATGGCAGCATTAAAGCAAGAACTTAAATTCTGGGGGAAAGGGTCAAAATACTAAAGTCATCTAAATACGGGTCATGGTTTAAATTAAATATAATTGGTACATCTGTCCTCATATAAACCTCTGAATCGACAATTCAGTAGCTGAAGCTCAGCCAATCCCTCAAAAGGTCGATTTGAATGTGCTGACACTCAAAATTTTCGTTATATCTGTTAGGCTGAAGAATATGTCAATTAGTTACGACCTTGGTCGTTAACTACAATGGTTGAACCCACAATTTTACCACTCCAACGATGAGATACCTCTCTCTGAACCTTGATTTGATCTGAACCTCGGTTCCTCTTGATCTAAAGTGGTGGAAGCTGAGGATAGGGGTCATTTCGCTACCAAACGGCAGTTTGATCAAAATATCTCAAGACAACGTCACAGCAAGAATTTGCATTCTAGGGCGGGGGATCAAGATGCTAAACGGTCGATTAAATATTGCTAATACTTAAAGTGACTTGATTTTTCACAGTTTTTAGACCACGAATGCTATTTTGTTGACGCTATTTTGTTTATCCTTGGTTATTAATAAATTATTGTCAGGAACAGGCGCGTACCCAGGTTTCATTTTGGGGAAGAAGGCGCAATAAAACACTGAATTTTATTGAAAAAGAATAGGAAGTAACCAGAAAATCAGAAAAATTTTTGGTTTCAATGGGGCCCGAGCCCCCCACCCCCCATCTTTTGTTACACCCCTAGTCAGTTATCGGTAGTTTTTGCAGTTATAGTGGTTGGTAGTGTGTGGCTCACTGAAAAAAAAATAATCTGTCGGATAATTCAAAGCTAGATGTACGGACATTGTAAAGAATTAGCGTGAGTTCGTGTAGAAATTGTAAATATTTAATATATCCCTTATCTCTACTTTGCAATGGTATATACTTCTTGAATTGTAGTGGACTCCAAGTCGGCCTATCCTTATTTAAAGTTAACTGGTGCATTACCTTATATCCAGAGAACCATACCTTCCCCCACCCCACTCTCTGTCATTTGTTTGAACGTTTGCATAACTTTTTACCTTTAAATCCTCCACCTAGCTTCAAACGGAGCGACCAAGTAAACATCCTAATGACATATATATTTATATCGTTATTTTAGACACGTTTTAATGAAATTAGGAAATTTCTTAACTTTGTATTTAATTTATGATCTTCAAGTTTATAAGAGCTTTTGAGTAGCTACTCATATCTTTGAATACTAATTCTTTAAAAATTTTCAATACAAAAGGCTCTCTGAATATTTATTAAAACGCATGACATTCTATCAAAAATTTTCCTTTTGTCTTCAAGTGCCATTATAAGAGTCTAGAATTTGAGCATTTTGAATACAGGAAAATCAAACTACTTTATGCCATATTTCTTAACCGAATTAAACAGAGGATATTTTTTCTTTATACTGTAAAAAATAAATATACGTAATGTAAAAACTAGATATCAGCAGCCATTTTTTTCAAGTAATCTTTCGTATACAATAGTTTTAATTGAAGGGCTTTGCATGTAGTTTTATATATACTCTGGGCTCAGTATATTATACTAGTATATAGTCTGGGCTATACATACTATATATAACCCAGAACCCAGGGCTGCGTTATATATATTCTGGGCTATAATAAATTTATATATCAATAAATCGTAAAAATCTTATTAATCATAATGATACTATATAATCTGGGCTCAGTTATTTCTGGCGAATGTGCAGTGCTGGTTGCCAGTTTTTATGTTTATATATAACATAAAATAATAATTATATATATATATATATATATATATATATATATATATATATATATATATATATATATATATATATATATATATATATATATATATATATATATATATATATATATATATATATATATATATATATATATATATATATATATATATATATATATATATATACAAAAATTAAACAAGAAAAACGGGTTTTAATTCCTATAAAGCAGTGAATACAACACATTTAATTAAACACAAATACTCCGAATATTTCGGCCCCACATCCGGGAGCCTTTCTCAACGAAAAAAAAAATTTCTTGCATAAACATAAAAAACATACTAAACAAAACAAAAGAAAAATATAAATAAATAGGAAAAGAAAACTCACAAAACAAACTCCATTCACTGCCGTATACAATCGAATGCTTATATTGACACACCTTCTCACAGAATATAAATTGACATCTATAAAAAAATGAGAATATATTTATGCTTAAACTAAACCAAAAAAGGTCAGCTAACCCCCGGCCCATAGCCCCTAAATAGATCTCACAGGCTCATCACCCAATGTTTGAATTATAAATTGAACAGATTCGTTTGCTTGCAAGCCTAGCTGCAGTTCGTTTACCTTTCCCAGCATTTAACCCAGTCTGACCTTTGTCCTCAAGGTCATCATTCGTATCCGAACTATTATTAAAAATAGTACTGGTTAAAAATTTTACCTGCTTTTTAATTGAACTATTATAAATCGAATAGATCCTAAACTTCCCTTTATCTCTATTGATATTAATACCCCTCTATATTATCTTTTTTATTTCTATAATTTCCCTGAAACTTTTTAAAAGTCCTACAGACGTATATACTATGTTTGTTTGATCAAATAAAATCATGTGATGAGGAAAATTATAAACATGTATATATATATATATATATATATAATTTCTTAGACCACACTGCTTTTTCATTTACAAAAAATTAAACAAGAAAAACGGGTTTTAATTTCTAAACCCGTATATATATATATATATATATATATATATATATATATATATATATATATATATATATATATATATATATATATATATATATATAGACCCCGACGCCGCGCCGGCGGATCGACCGAACGCTGCCGACGAGAAGCCCGGTCGACCGCCGCCGAAGTGTCGCTACACGGCAGAGGCGGTGGGGTTCGGCTGACCTTAAATTATTTTTGCGACAATTCTTCATTGCGTCAACCGCAAAGTCGGAGCTTTTCTTTCTCGTGTGGTTTAGTATTTCGATTTCCTGATTAGAAATCAAGTAGGGCTTGCACTATCCCCGAATTTTCGGGTATTTCTCCGAAAACCTATGCGTCACCCCAAAAAAAAATTTGGTTCCCCGAATCCCCGAAAATCACGCAATCACGGTGCCACCCCTAGCGATTTATCACCAGTGACGTTCCCTGCCAAATATTACTTTGCATACCATAATTCTTCACTACTCTTTTGTTCGTTAATTTTCGTCTCTTTTGTTACTTTGCATAAAATCCAAACAGATGCAATAAGCAATTGCAAATATTGCAATATACACAGTTCTTCATATGTTGACAAAAAACGTATTGTCTTTATGAAATGAGTTTAAATCATTTCGAATGCAGTTTCCCAGTTGCTATTTCTTACATCGTTCGTAATCAGGAATTTTATTTTAAAATTGAATAGAATTATAGAACGCATTCACTACTATACAGCTTCAGCCTTCAGTTGAACTTTGAAATTGATAGCCGACAGATTGTTTCTACAGCTGAATTGTAAGTTTGCAGAATTTTTTTTTTCTTTTGCTGTTTTCAGAAAAGATTATCTTAATATTTAATGCTCAATTGTTGAACGCCTGATAGATTAAAGAAAATACAATATTCTTTCTGAAAAAAATTTACCCCCCCCCCCCCCGTGTAAAGGTTGGGGAATTACTAAAACGAATTGGTGTGACGAAAGCGATATCGACATTCCCACTTAACGTTGCGCTCGAGTGACAATGGTGCCCTTGGTCCAGTGCCCAAGTTACATTAAAAGGCCAGGTCATAAAAGCTTTTAATTTGGGAGGTTCAAGGAGGAGTCTTTGACAGTCTTATGACCTCAGGGTACTAGATGTTGCAAGGTTCTTACGTACCTACAGTGGTTTAAAAAGTTCGATCACCCCACAAATGAATATGCACCAAAAATATGCACAAATGTAGCATTTGGAATATTATAACACTTTTTTTAAAGCTTTGAAGAAAAGCAAAAAAGTCTAAATACCCCTAACTACGCTTGAAAGCTATTTTAAAAAGAAACTCTTTGGAGATTTCCATTGATATGACCATAGCAGAAGCTTTGAGCCTGGGTGGGGATCAGAGAGGAGTCTTTGAGTATTTTGACTACTGGTGACTTATTGTTGCGACTTTCTTGAATTTGGTAATTTTTGTGAGCATTTGGAAATCAAAGCTTATACTCAATAATTGATACTAAGTCTCCTAGACATTTTGCTCGGATTTTAAGTGACGAACTAGGAAGAAAATCTCAACCTTCCTGGAGCTACTTTAGTCTGCATATTATTTCACTTAATTACATTTAAAACGGATGAGCTTTTCTTTTTTTTTACCTAAGAAAATAGCTGGCACTTCATTTTTCTTCATACCGAATAAACCATTAAGTGTTTTTTGTTTCATTGTAATTGAAGTGTTCTCATGTGAAGTGTTCATTGTGTATTTTTCAATTTGATAAATTTACTCCTTTTAGATGCAGTTTATAATTTATCTGATATTGGGTATTTATAAGTTTATAATTTGGAATGAATCCCCAAAAGAAAAAAATGAATAATATCCAAAAGATTAGCCAAAACCAATAAAAAAAGCAGCAGTTCAGCATTAACCTACATGACATTCTATAAAGAAGCCAAAAAAAAAACAACTTTAAAATGTATTTTTTTTTAATTTTTATTGGAAACCAGTTTTTAAAGAAAGGAAGGCTTTTTATTAATATAAATTAACCAAAAAAAAAAACAATCAATACAGAACTTACAAATCTCATCTGTTCTAAAGGAGACGAAATATACATTGGCCAAGGTTGTTATGAAGAAATAAAGCTTATAAGTTAAAAGTTATATTCAAAGTTTTTACCCAGATAACTGACGAATTTTGTGATACAGTACTTGAGGTTTTGTATGCAGTAATGCTCGATGAAAAAACTACTAATTTTGGTAATTATTTATGTTAAGAATGCATAGCTAATAGATACTTCAACTATTATGCAAGGGTTCTGAAACTCCACAGCCATTTCGTTTCTACCAGATTTCTACTTCTCTTGGTGAATAACGAAGAAGACCAGTTTCCTGCCAGCGACTTGTGAAGTTTTGAACTCATGAATAGGCTCGAATCTGTTGTAAATTTAAGCTGTGATTTGAGAAAGACTGATGAAAACATTAATGTTTGCGGTCAACATTGATTGCGCCGATATCTTACCTGCGGCGCGGCGCACTGTTTTTGGCCCCGCCGCCGCCGGTCTTCCCTCATCGGCGCGGCGCCGGGGTCTATATATATATATATATATATATATATATATATATATATATATATATATATATATATATATATATATATATATATATATATATATATATTATGTAATTATATGTATATATAATTATGTATTTCTTTGTTGTGCAAGAAGTCCTGTATTTAACTGTTTGAATAAAGAAAAATAAATTATTTTATTTATATGGAATGATAGAGTTTAAAATAAAAAGTAATACACCCTTGACACGGGTTTATCTGTTGTTCCAGAGTTAGGAGCTCTGGGTAGTCAGGGGCAATCTATGGTTCAGTGCCCTTACCAGTAAAGATTTTCATTAATAAATTTCTTTATTTAGTTTTTTGAATCTAGAATCTGGCTGCGAGACTTAGAGCTTCAGATTGTTTTTTTTTTTTTTTTTTTTTTTATTTAAGATGTATTAGAATTTCCCGAATTGAATTATTCTGACAGTGCAAATTATATTTTATTTTATAAATTGATTAGTTGCCAATCAATTATGTGTCCACTTTCTGGTACTGAGTATAGACAGAGTTTACGAATCCTTAAATATATAATTAAATAAATTAAAAAAACAAACAAGTTTTTTTAACCGAAAGTAAGGAGCGATATTAAAACTTAAAACGAACAGAAATTATTCCGTTTATGAAAAGGGCTGTCCCCTCCTAAACGCCTCGCTCTTTATGCTAAAGTTTTTTATTGTTTTGAAAAATAAAGTTGTGAGACAGAGTCAAACTTTAGCATAAAGAGCGAGGCGTTGAGGAGGGGAAGCCTCTTTCATATACGGAATAATTTCTGTTTGTTTTAAGTTTTAATGTCGCTCCTTACTTTCAGTTAAAAAAAACTTGTTTTTTTTAATTTAATTTCTAATCATTTTTGAATTAATGCAGCTTTGATTTTGGCTCACCGTACATCAATAATTAAAGTGAAATTTGCATATTAATTTTACTTTTTTTTTGGCTAAATGGCTTTCTCGAAATTGGGATCTGACGTAACTTACGATTTAGCTTCCGTAACGAACTTCTATATTCGTAAATTTTTATTACGTATCTTAGGGGATTCGCCCCCTAGTCAATACCTCGCTATTTACGCTAAAGTTTAAATTCTGTTCCAATTCTTTAAGAATGACCCCTCAATCACAAAGTCCGTTAATTAGAATAAATAGCTCTGATGAAAGTACAAAAAAAAAATTAGCGTAAAGAGCGAGGTAATGAGTAGTGGGTGAACCCAATCGTAATAATTTCTGTTGGTTTTAAGTTTTAATGTTCCTCCTTACTTTCAGTTGAAAAAATTGTTGTTTTTTTTAGATCCTCCCACGTAACCCCCGACCATTCCCCCAGAAAACTTCTGTATACTTCCCAATAACCAATACTATATGTAAACATTGGGCAAAGTTCATAACTTGCAAACCGTCCCCCGGGGACTATGGGGGATTAAGCCATCCTCAAAGACATAGTTATTGTATTTTTCGACCATTTCGAACAAAATGGCTATCTCAAAATTTTGATCAGATGACTTTGGTAAAAAAAAATGAGCGTGGAAGGGGTCCTAGTTGCCCTCCATTTTTTTGGTCACTTAAAAAGGGCGCTAAAACTTTTAATATCCGTTCGAATGAGCCCTCCTGCGATTTTCTATGACCACTGGGTTGATATGATCACCCCTGGAAAACAAAAAACAAACAAATAAACACGCACCCGGGATCTTTTTCCTGGCAATAAAATACAAAATTCCACATTTTTGTAGATAGGAGCTTGAAACTACTATAGTAGAGTTCTCTGATACGCTGAATCTGATGATGTGATTTTCACTAAAGTTGTGTGACTTTTTCGGGTTGTTTCCCCCTTTTTTCGAAAATAAGGCAAATTTTCTCAGGCGCATTACTTTTGATGGGTAAGACTAAACTTAAGTAGACTTATATGTTTAAAGTAAGCACAAAAATACGATTCGACTAATTCATCTATTAGTTTCAGAATTATGATTTTTAGAGTTTGGGATACAATTAAGCCGGGTCGCTCATTACTTACAGTTTTTACCACGAACTGTTTGATAACATATGAACATGATTAAGACGTACCTGGTTTGTCATAAACTTCATACAAGAACTTGTCATGCTATACCTCACTGTATAGTAAGATACCAGGGAAATATGGGAGAAATAGAAGGTGAAGGGGAAGAAAAGCCATGCAGCCATATTTACCTAGCGGAAGTATTTGACCTCCAAAGGAATGTGGGATCCCAGGCTACTAAGTGAATATTCCTGGCCAATTGTAGCGCGACTCAGGGACGCCGATTCACAAATATTTAGAAGAGAAGAGCAAGGATTTTAAGAATAAAAATTAAATACTTCTTAAAAAATGAAATACAAAAACATTATTTTTCAAAATCACTTTTTTGATTTTTCAGTGAAAATAAAAAAAAGGTATTTTTGAAAAACCTATTAGGGGTAGACCTAATTAGGTTTAACGAGATGAGGTTGATGAGATCCATTAGAGTTCCCCCCCCCCCGTCGACGTTCCTGTTAGCGCTTCATTTAACATTTTCTCTGTAGCCCACTTCAAAAACTTTTGAATGGACTGCGTTGATCTTGATTGCTTTTTATTAATGTATTATTGCGCTTTCTATATTTACTATCATCGCTTTTCCTTATCAGCTTTGTCTTTTTCCCTTGTATGGAAAATCCAGAAGATTCATTTTAGAAAATGAAGGCAGGAACATAATGCTTTCAGGTACTAAATAATCTGAAGGATTTTACCTTTCCCCATTTCTTTCTATCAAAATCCTAAATGCTTAGGAAACGAGGAATTATGGGATTTCCCCGAGATCCGAACAATTCCGAACAATTTTGGTTTTAAATGTTAAGACTGTGCAAACTTAAAATAGTTACTGTGCATGTCTATCGATCCAGTGGCGTCAATTCACAAACATTTACAGTGGGGCAAAATGTATTTTTTTTAATCTAGGGGGTATATTTGTCATTTTTTCAGTTTTTCCAATGAAAATCCCACAAATAAGGCATTTTTAAATAAAAATACTCCCCTAAAAGGTATTTTAAAAATCTATGGAGGGACAAAAAATGTAGGAGGCACATGAGTAGAAGTGACCCTAAAGCCCCCACGAGTCACCCCTGCTGCCACCTATAACTTTTTTTAACACCATATATTGGCACGAGAACCACGTGGTTTATGGTTTTTGTCAGTGAGAATTTGAAAAACAGGAATTTTGTCACATTTTTGTATTATTTTATGGACTTTGTCAGTGAGAATTTGAAAAAACTGGATGTTTTATGGTTTTTGTCAGTGAGAATTTGAAAAACAGGAATTTTGTCACATTTATGGATGGTTTTATGGTTTTTGTCAGTGAGAATGAAAAAACAGGAACTTTCTCACTTTCATGTATGTCAACAGCAATTTATGTATGTTTCATGGTTTTTGTCAGTGAGAATGGAAAAACAGTATTTTTCTCACTTTGCTGTCAGTCATCAATCAAATTGTTTCCGGGCAAAGTTTAGTAATGTCTGACAGGTACTGCTCCAGGAATAGATCCAAGTCATTAATGTCTTTGCCTCGGGAACAGTTCTACTGGTCGAACTCCAAAGGATATTAATAACCAAAGGTCATGGAAACAATTAGGCAAGAAACATCTTAGCGATGAATTGTTTTAGCGCGCGAGAAGGTTTCCTATTAATTTGAAATGCGTTAGCACAGAGATGCCAATAACAAAGGAACACGCTGAATTTGCGTTTAGGGATTATTTGGGCGAAACCGTTTTAGACAGGTTATGGAACTATTTCGGCGTAACGGTTAGAGACATTTTAAAAGATGATTTTAGGAAAGATTTTAGAAGAGAATTTAATGGTGAAACTCTGTGGTCGTTATAATACACAAGTTTCATTTGAACAGTGTTGTGAGGTCCTCTAACCCAACCCCAAAGGGTTCCAATCCTCCTACCCCCACCCCGAAGGACCCCCCCGGTCCTCAAAGGCCCCCCAAGCTCCCAAAGGCCCTCCACCGGTCCCCAAATGTCCCCCAGGCCCCCAACTGCCCCCCCCCCCGGACGCTCAAAGGCCCCCCAAGCTCCCAAAGGGCCACCGGCGCCCCAAAGGCCCGCCACCGGTCCCCAAATGTCCCCCAGGCCCCCAAAGGCCCACCCAGACCCCCAAAAGCCCACCCCGGACCCCCAAAGCCCAACCCCCGGTCCCCAAAGGTCCCCCCGAGCTCCCAAAGGACCACCGGCCCACAAGGGACTCACAGACCCTCAAAGGCTCTCCCCGAGCACCTGTCTTTCGCTGATGTGAATTGTCTGAAACCGATGATTTGGGATGTGTAGTTTGCTACTTCAGGCTTTTCTGAGCAGGATTTCTTAGCCATTCGTAGGTGTGTGTTGACTGAAACCAATACTTTGGGATGAGTAGTTTGCTATTTAATGATTTTATGAGCTAGGTTTCTTATACTGTAGTTGGTGTGTGTTGAGTGAAACTTATGATTTGGTATATGTAGTTTTCTTTTTGGACTTTTCTGAGTTGGATTTCTTAGTCTTTCATAGGTGTGTGGTGTCTGAAACCTATGATTTGGGATGTGTAGTTTGCTATTTTCGACTTTTCTGAGCTGGATTTCTTAGCCTTTCATAGGTATGCGTTGTCAGAAAATTATGATTTGGGATGTATAGTTTGCTATTTCAGGCTTTTCTGAGCTAAGGTTTTCTAGTATTTCGTAGGTGAATGTTGTCTGAAACCAATAGTTTGGGATGAATAGTTTGCTATTTTTGACTTTTCTGAGCTAGGTTTCTTAGTCTTTCGTTGGTGTGTGTTGACTGAAACCGATGATTTGGGATTTGTAGTTTGCTATTTTTGACTTTTCTGAGCTGGATTTCTTAGCCTTTCATAGGTAAGCGTTGTCAGAAAATTATGATTTGGGATATGTAATTTGCTATTTTTGACTTTTCTGAGCTGGATTTCTTAGTCATTCATAGGTGTGTGTTGTATGAAACCTATGATTTGGGATGGGTGGATTGCTACTTTTGACTTTTCTGAGCTGGATTTCTTAGCCTTTCATAGGTGTTTGTTGTCTGAAACCTATAGTTTGGGATGACTAGTTTGCTATTTTTGACTTTTCTGAGCTAGGTTTCTTAGCTGTTCATGGGTGAGTGTTGTCTGAAACCTATGATTTGGGATATGTAATTTGCTATTTCCGACTTTTCATAACCGGATTTCCTAGTCTTTCGTAGGTGTGTGGTGTCTGAAACCTATGATTTGGGATGTGTGGGTTGCTATTTTTTTGACTTTTCTGAGCTGGATTTCTTAGCCATTCGTAGGTGTGTGTTGACTGAAACCTATGATTTGGGATGGTTAATTTGCTATTTTTGACTTTTCTGAGCTAGATTTCTTAGCCTATCATATGTGTGCCCTTTCAGAAAATTATGATTTGGGAGGTATAGTTTGCTTTTTGGACTTTTCAGAGCTAGGATTCTTAGTCACTCATAGGTGTTTGTTGTCTGAAACTTCGAGTTTGGGATGAGTAGTTGGCTATTTCAGACTTTTCTGAGCTAAGGTTTCTTAGTATTTCATAGGTGAAAGCTGTCTGAAACTTATGATTTGGGATATGTAAATTACAATTTCGGGCTTTTCTGAGTTAGATTTCTTAGTCTTTCATAGGTGTGTAGTTTCTGAAACCTATGATCTGGGATGTGTAGTTTGCTTTTTTCGACTTTTCTGAGCTAGGTTTCTTAGCCTTTCATAGGTATGTGTTGTCAGAACATTATGATTTGGGATGTGTGGGTTGCTATTTCAGGCTTTTCTGAGCAGGATTTCTTAGCCATTCGTAGGTGTATGTTGACTGAAACCTATGATTTGGGATGGTTAATTTGCTATTTTTGACTTTTCTGAGCTAGATTTCTTATCCTTTCATAGGTGTGTACTTTCAGAAAATTATGATTTGGGAGGTATAGTTTGCTTTTTGGACTTTTCATAGCTAGGATTCTTAGTGACTCATAGGTGTTTGTTGTCTGAAACTTCGAGTTTGGAATGAGTACTTGGCTATTTCAGACTTTTCTGAGCTAAGGTTTCTTAGTCTTTCATAGGTGAATGATGTCTGAAACGTATGATTTTGGATATGTACATTACTATTTAGGGCTTTTCTGAGTGGGATTTCTTAGTCTTTCATAGGTGTGTGTTGTCTGAAACCTATGATTTGGGATGTGTAGTTTGCTATTTTCGACTTTTCTGAGCTAGGTTTCTTAGCCTTTCATAGGTATGTGTTGTCAGAAAATTATGATTTGGGATGTGTAGTTTGCTATTTCAGGCTTTTCTGAGCTAAGGTTTTCTAGTATTTCGTAGGTGAATGTTGTCTGAAACC